>NW_004444018.1:9480261-9495345 GCF_000243295.1 Trichechus manatus latirostris
TAGGGTTTCAGGATTGTTGATTCTCTGTTTGGCTTAGTTTTTCGGATCTTTGTTGTGGAGGGACGGCGTGGTGCTTCTGCCTAGACCGCCATCTTGCCCGCTATCCCGAACAGGTCTGATTTTTTAAGAACCACCCCTGCTCTCCCTTTTTTATTAGGCTGAAGATACACTCTGGTAGACTTCATCAAAGGCACATTATTTGATGTTTGCATTCTGCTGTGCCCACGCCTGGAGGGTGAAGCTCTGAGAACCAGCACTGTAGTGTGTTGTACCATGGGCAGCACACACACACGCCATCCTGGCTGATTGACGTCGCCCAGCGTTGCTGCAGTACTGATTTTCAGATCAGCATCCTGAGCCCTCTGGGCAGAGGCCCCTCAGGGGACTCTCCACAATGTGAGTCATGACTTGCACCAGCATCTGCCCTCAGAGCACCGTTCTGACAAGGAATCTCTCAGAAGCGCTTAGCTACTTTGCGAATGCAGGGCTTTTTTTCTTCTGCTTTGTGGAGAGAGAGCTAGCATGTGGTACAAAATAAATTGATATTTAATATCTGCATGTGGCATCTGTCTCTTGGGTATGGCCTCTGTTACTTCATGGTTAAGAGTAGTCTTTTCTGGTACTGCATGGCTTGTCTGCTTTAGGATCATAGGATGTACGCATCTTAGAGAGCAGCTCATCTTCTTTGCACCCATTGTAGAGCTGAGCCCCAGGAAAGCTTTAGTGATCTGCCCCAGCTCAGGGCTCTAGTTGGTGGCAGAGCCAGGACTCTCAATCCTCAATTCGTTGGACTAAGGCATTTTGTGTTTTTTAGAAGTGTTGCTTTTAAGTCAGCTCAGCATGGTCACATTTTTGTCTTAGTTTTTACAAGGACCTATGAGTAGATATACCATACCATGGACTGCCAGAAAAATGAACAAATCTGTCCTGGAAGAAATACAGCTAGAATGCTCCTTAGAAGTGAGGATGGCCAGACTTCATCTCACATACTTTGGACATGTTATCAGGAGAGACCAGTCCCTGGAGAAGGACATCATGCTTGGTAATGTAGAGGGTCAGTGAAAAAGAGGAAAACCTCAGCAAAATGGATTGACACAGTGGCTACAACAGTGGGTTCAAACAGCAACGATTATGAGGATGGTGCAGAACCGGGCAGTGTTTCATTAGGGTCACAATGAGTCAGAGCCGACTTCACGGCACCTAACAACATGAGTAGACAAGGAATGATTATACAGTAGAGAGCTCTGAACAGTGATGAATTTTAATTAATGACTTTTTTTTTTTTTCCTGAAACTGTTCTTTCCTCCTGTTTAGTTGGCAAAAATATGCCTTGTGTCGACAGCAATGTGAACTACACTTTCTAGGGCTTTTCATAAATGTGTGTCATGTGTATACATGTCCCTCGTTCACTTAGATGTTTCAAGATGATGACCCTGTGTAGCTGGACTGAATACTTCGATAGGAAATACTGAGTTTTATTTTATTGAAGAACTGGTCTTTTTTTTGGTGTGAGTGAATGTGAGTGTGTGTGAAGATTAGTTCAGATCTTTGCCTCTAGAAGGATACAGCTACTCCTCCCTTGAGGTGGAAACTAAATTCAGTAATAAATACCAGGTCACCAAAAACAAAGAATGAAAAGCAATTGGTTGAACAAGAAATGTCTTTATGTACCTTCTAAAGCATTTAAGGGAGACCCTATGGAGCAGTTCTACTCTGTCCTATAGGGTCACTATGGGTCGGAATCAACTTGATGGCAACGGGTTTTGTTTTTTTTGGTTTTCAGTTTTTTCTTATTTGCTTTCAAAAGCAAACCCTAATAGAGTGCCTGGCTTTTGCCCTTATTTTGTTCCCTGTGCTGACCCAGAAGCAAGAGTGTCCAGGACACAATCTGGTGGTGGCCAGCCAGCCAGTGTATCACAGGTCAGTGGTAAGGTCAATGATTGTCCAACTGCCCAAGCCCAAATGTGTGCTTAAAAGAGGACAGCATTCTTGTCGCACACCTCTGCACAGCAGTTGTCTGTTATTTATTGGAGCTTGATAATGAGTGCGTTCAGATCATTCGGCAGAAAACTCCTTCCTTCCAGGTCAGTCCTCCAGCTTGGGCCCTTAGGAACTCAGTATTTTCTGTTTCTGACTCTGTCTGGTTATAACCAGCATAGCACTGCAAGTGCGGTCCAAACAACCTGATCTTATAAAATGCAAAGTTACATGATTTTGAGGTGTGGAGGCTGGGCGGGGGGTGGGAGTCAATTGTGTCACATCCAAACTGGTGTTTTCCCGGAGCACATTATGACATTGTGCTCAGCAAGCTTAGTCCTGTATTTTATGAAGAGAGCAATTAATACCTTAAATCCAGCTTTGGGGTCAATGCTGGAGTCCCTAGGTAGTGCAAACAGTTAATGCACTCGGCTGCTAACCAAAATGGCAGTTCGAGTCCCCAGAGGCACCTCGGAAGAAAAGCCTGGGATCTACTTCCAAAAAATCAGCCATTGAAAATTCTATGGAGTCCAGTTCTTCTCTGACACACATGGGGCCTGCATGAGTTGAAGTCAACTCGGCAGCAAATGGTTTTGATTTTTGGAATCACCTCTATCACCAGTAAGTGATGTGGCCCTGGGCTAGCCCCTTAGTGAGGGGAGCTGCTCTGAGCCTTAAGTCACCATGTGCTGTGCGCTGGGACCTCGATGACGCCTTTGCTTCAGGTGGACCCGATCACCTTTAAGAGGAGGAAAGTCAGGATTCTTTCTTTTTTTTTTTTTAAAGTGTCTTCCGTTCCTTCCCAGGAATCTATTGAATTGCCCTCAGATTTAAAACTTGTCCTTAGTTTCGAATGCTGCTGGGAGTGTTTTTATACATTTTGTCCAGTGTGGTATTCAAACTCACACTGTCAAGAAACCCGTTTGTTCATTTCTGTTCTCTCCCACTGTTTGAGAGATTATTGGGGGAAATCGTAATTACTAATCTATCTGCGAGAGCATTTATGCTGGCTGATCATTGAAGAAGAAGCGTTTGCTTCTAATTCAAACCAATTATTCACAGATATTAACCTGTTTGACCAGCAGGAGATGAAAAGAATTTTGCCAGGGTTGTTTAATGTCTTGAAATTCCTGCAGATCAATGAAAACTGCAGGTCCATTTTACCTTCAAGAGTGGCAGATGTTATTTCTAGGATGCATTTTGAAACATAAAAATAAGTACTGATTTATGTCTATTGTCTAAATAACCATGGGGTACAAATTCCAGTGAGTTCTATGTTGACTTTTGAAGGCGGGAAGACATTGGAGCCAAATGTCCCAGCCAAATGACCGCATTTTTTATGCCGCTTTTATATTTAAACCATTAGAGTATTTGCTGCTTGAAAAACGAACAAAAATCAACAAACAAAGCCAGTAACATAATGTATATGAGAAATTGCTGCCCTGATTGCTGCACAGCTTATAGCAAACTGTTCCAGTGTTTCTTATAGCGAGAAAGTAGAGCCTATTTGGGGTTTAGGTATAACAAGAAATGATCAAACCCAGATGCTTTCCTAAAATTGTATTTTCAGTACATTTATGTGTCTGTTACAAAATGTGCTACATGCTAAAAATATTTTCCTTTGTAGGCTGAAGGAAATTTCAAACCACATTGAGGGATGCATGTATCAGATGGTTTTTCTTAAGTGCGTTAAGGGCATCCTGGTTGTTATTAGCCCAGACTTTACAATATGACATTATTTATGCCAGAAAGCTTCACAATTCAATTCTTTAATTTTAGCAACTTTATTGGCATGAAAATGCATGGTGAAGAGGCCAAAGTCAATACATCAGAATTTGGGAGTAAGACTCCAGGGCAACAAGTGATAATGGGATTCGACTGTAGATAACCTCCTTTATCCCTGTGGGCTCATTTCTGGGGAAAGGAGAAGTCACCTCCCATCTCAGGCAGCTTCTCCTGCCTTTTCTCCAAATGCTTCCTTCCATTTTCTCTCTTTGTTCTATTCCTCTTTCCTCAGTTGTGCATGTTGTTGTTTTTCATATTCCATGTGGCCAAGCAAAGATGTACCTCCCTTTAAGACTCTTCTTGATTACATTTATTGCAAAGATGGCTTCTCTGGAATTCTCACTGGGTCTTCCCTCCTCAAATTGTATTTCTTCATTACTGTCATTGATTTTGTATTTGAAGAACATCTGCCTGAGTTTTGCACAAATGCTTCTAGTAAATTAAGCTGTAAATGGGTAAATCCAAGAATATATAGGTTGTGTAACTCTCTATAGAAGTGTATTTTAAAAAATTTAATCCTCCCCTTTCCCTCAGTATATCAGGGTATACTATTTTACATATTAGAACATCTAGAATGGAAAACGTAGCTATAGTATGTTTAATGCCTACAGTATAATGCTGTAGGCATTATACACAATAGCTATTTACTTCTCTTAGTCACAACTCTCTAAGACAGACACTACAATTATACCCATTTTATAGATGAGGAGACTGAAAACTGTTATCTGTCTAACTTAAAAGCCCAAGTTCTTAATTATTACATTGGTTTTAAATGCATGTAGCTACTATTTGGGTTTTAGATTTTTCTTTGTTTTTTATTTTGTAAATATATAGGTAAAAAAAATTGCCATTTCAACAGAGTTTTAGATATTTTTGCATCTGGTACCTGGTCATGCTGGTACCTTCAGAGAACAATGTAAAAATATCAAATTTCATTTTATGGTCTTCTTGTTACAACAGTGGGCTGATTGTTTTAAGTGAGATGGGAGCAGAAACGGGATGATCTCCTCTATAATAAGGCATATGTCAAAGTGATGTTGTTTTGTCGTGTCCACCAACCATTGTTGGGAAGGGACACATACTTGTTTGTAGTGACTCAGGTGTGCTTCATCCAATGGCATTGAGTCTGTGTGGATGTCAGGTGAGGTTCTGTGTTATGGTGTCATGACTCAGTTATTTTGAGACCTTTGAAAAGTTTACTTAGGTTCCAAATACCAGTAGGGCTTTCGTTGCTGAGAGGAGAGAGGAAGGAAATGAACATTTATTGGCCTGCTTTGTGCCTCTCACTTTATACGTGGTCTCATTCTGTCTCCACCACAGCTCTGTGAGGCAGATAGCATCATCTCCATTTCCTGGGCTCAGAGAGGGTATGTGACATGTCCAAGGTCAAGTAGCTTCTAGGTGGCAAAGACAGAGGGTGCCTAGGACTGAGTTCTACTATGTATTTCCCATTACCCCATAGCCTTACCCTGAGGCAGTTAAGCCAAAGTCATAGGACAGCACTTAAAAACAGCGGTAGCATATTGGGTTGTACATTCACATGATTTCCAATGTCCTTGAACTTCAGAGAGCAAGGCAGTGAACATAAGAAATGCTCAAAAAGAAGGTAAAGCAAAAGCAGACCACAGTATTTGTCCTATACATTGAGATCAATTATTAAAAAAACAGAAATGATGAGAAGATTGTTAGATTTAAGTGATTCTAACATGTCTAATATTAATATGAATATAAATTTACTGGATGGATTCTTAAATTCTGCATGTTAGGAAGTGTTTATGATAAATCTAATAAAGCTCTCATGTTCTTTGTGGTTATTCCCATCTATCATACTGCTGAGTACAAAAGCTGTGTTATGTACAGAATGGCTGGGTTTATCCCCAGTAGAAAGAAGTTATGTTTGGTATCTAAAGAACAATGAGAGTTTGCTGCTTGGCTGATCAATGCTGGATCAAGTTCACATTCCCCAGCTCCCACCCCCCTCCTACCCATGCAGTGGTAGAAGCACAACGCAGGGGAAGGAGGACAGGTCCTTTTTTCACACAGAGAGAGATATGAGCTCCGGCTTTCCTAATATGGACGCAGCTGGGACTGTGGAGCATTAAACGTTGATTTAATCCACTGCTGGAGAAAACATCCTACGAAAAGTAAAGAGATTAGCAGCCAATTAATTCTGGCCCATCCCATTGTTTTCTGGAACACCTCCTTGTATGGATCTAAATGTGTGGTGAGAAAACCTTTTGGAAAACTGGTTTTTAAAAAATGTACTCTTTATATTTGGGACAAATGTGATGGATTTTACTTTGTGTGTGTGCATGTGTGTGGGGGGTGAGGGGGGGAGGTGTGATTTTACTTCTTAATAGAGGTAGGTGATTTAGGCCCATTCCTGTCTCTAGCAAATTGACATGTTGTTGGGTTCCTTTGGGAGGCCAGATGACAGGCAACCCAGTCTGAGTGCCAAGGTTTTTAAAAATAGACATGCCAGGGCCACAGACTCCCAATGCATATTCTCCTCTAATGCAGCAGTGACATGTCCTTGTGCGTGCACTTAAAGATGCCACACCCACTCCATCTTGAGAAATGACAGGGAAGTACCTACATGGGTGTTTGCTTTTCAAGCTAGTTAAATGCCAACATATGATATGCTTGTGTGTTTAATTAATTACTAATTAATACCCTTTGTAAGGCATTTGCCAGAGTAATTTTCCTATAGTATTGATGTGTGTGTGTGTTTTTCTACACAAGGTAGCCCATTTGATTAGAACATGGTGCCCAAGACCTAAGGGATTCAACACGAGTTGAGTCCTGCATGGGACAGTACCTTTTGCACATAGTGAAGGTGCTTTCCCATTGGTACACACAATTCCCTAATCCTAGCCAGCAATCTTCCAAATGCAAAGTGTTTGTTTCAAGGGAATGGGTAGCAGCCATCCACATAATTGGAAATACCACCTTCATGTATATAGCATTCCAAACCACTACAAAAATCAGCTTCCCTGAAGACAAGGATCTCTGCTCTTTCCACTTAGGATCCAAAATAGTATTATCCATGAACCTGGAAGAAACTCTGAAAAGTCATATGTCCATCCGTTCTTGCCTCCCTTTTTTGGTAGAGTATTGAGGTCTTCTGCTTCTTTTTAGTCCATTGTATGTCCCCTTAACTTATCTTGCCCAAAAGTTTCTCTCTAAATAGACTAGTTGTTGTCAAGTTGATTCCAACTCATAATGACCCCATGTGTGTCAGAGTAGAACTGTGCTCCACAGGGTTTTCAGTGACTGAGTTTTTCAGAAGTAGAACATCAGGCCTTTTTACCAAGGTGCTTCTGGGTGGACTTGAACCTCCCACCTTTCAGTTAGAAGCCAAGCATATTAACCATCTGCACCACCCAGGGGACCAAGGGACTCCTATCTCTAAGTATTCTAGTTGTTGTGAAATCAACTCCAACTCATAAAAAGTGACAGCCTGGGTCAGCTGACAGCCCGGCCAGCCCAGCACTGTTTTTGCCATCAGCCCAAAGGGACTTCTAGTAAAAGAGCATAAGAAATGGCTGTCTTCCATGGCACTGACCTTAGAATTTAGATATGTCTGCAAAACATCTGGAATTTCATCAGGGTAGCCTATTAGAGATGGGTCATCATTAAAATGAACTAAACTAGTAGTTCTCCACCTGGCTGCACATTGGGGGGCTTTAAAAATGACTGACGCCTGGTTCCCTCTCAGAGATAGGAATCTAAGTGGTCTGGAGTGAGCCTGGACGTTGGAATTGTTAATTAGCAGTCAAGGCTGGGAACCACTGATGTAAATCCAGCCCTGCATAATTTTATATTTCACCTGTGAAAACTCTTTAAGGTTATAATGCCCATGAATGTTAAACTTCTGTAAAGAACTGCAGTCATACAGATGTCTAAGGGGATATATTAGTATCCATTTTCTAGAGTGGCTGTTTCAGTAGACTTTTATGGTACAGGATTGTATTTTGCGGGCTGTGTTTTGATCTGGGATTTATCTGATCCTCATAGTAAGCAACTATTTTAAAGTGAGATGGTCGTGCTAGATGCTTCTAAGCTCTCATGCTAGAGTAGAAAGAGCACTACATTTCTAGCCAGATCTAAGTGCCAAGCAATATGACATGCTAAAATTCTCTGAGACTCACTTTCCTCATCTTTAAAATGGGGCGGTGTGAGGAACAAACAGAACAGAGTCTGAATGTAGAAGCGCTTTGTACACTGTACAGTTCTGTACAAAGTTGCCAACACTTGTTCTCTCTATTAGTTCTAAGGTTCTCTGGTCTCTGACATATGTAAGATTCAGTACTTTTTCTTGTCCTAAAGTCACTGGCCTCCAGTTTCTTGTAATGTTGTGATGCTTCTTAGTTCTAATCATCTAGGGCTTGATAAATGAGAACTGCTTCCTGTGCTGAGCGCATTACATGAGTCATTTGATCTTCACAACTCTGTGAGAAAGGAGGCTTAGAGAGGTCACACAGCTAATACAAGGCAGAGCCTGGATTCAAACCCAGACAAGCTGTCTGCATGCTCCGCATACTGTGCTGTATTTCTGCCTTATTGCACGAGTTCCGTGAGGACAAGGAGGGTGTCTTATTCATCTTCAGGTTCACAGTCTAGTGCTCTGTTTTGCAGTAGGCATTCAGTATGTTTGTTAAGTGAATAACCCACCCATATGTCCAATTTACATTCTTCTTCCTGCAATCTATGCCCATTTCCTCTGTTGTTAATATCAAAAGAGATATAATATTTGGTTGCTTAGCATTTTTATAATAGTTCTGTGTAATATTTGTATAGTTGTAAAAACGGCTTAGGGGCAGCATCTGACCTCCTCTAACCTCACAAGGGGGAAGGAGAACCAAGATCAACAGACCAAGGCTGATTCCTATGAGGTGGGGGTCAGACATGCCTCTTCTCTCTGCCATCTTTACAAACTCTGACAAGAACCATCTCTCCACAGTACTCTCTACTTCTCTGCTGGATTCTATAATTCATTGCAGTGGCCACACAGAACTCACAGACCACACTCACGATTATGCGGTTCATTAGGGAAGTAACAGTTACAATTCAGGCTCAGGAACACTCAGGATACAGTTGTTCCATCAGGACAGCCTCTCCCCAGCTGTGCTCACAGGCACGCCTCTCCCTGGCCTTCGGCCTCTGCCCGAAGGCACTCAGCTTTCTCTCTCCGTGAGCCGGGAAGCCCACCATGCTGTCTCCTACTGCCTGGTCTCTGCTGTCAGGTCTCTCCTGTCACTGCTTCTCACCGTCTTCAAGGTTACAGCTCACTCTCTGTCTCCTGGGTCCAGTAGCTTCTCAGCACAGGGATCCCAGGTACAAAGGACATGCTGGCTCCTGGATGTTCTTCCTTGGTGGTGCTGGGATTCTTTTCTCTGCTCTGGAATTGGCTCTCTTTTAAGGCAAAACTGACCAGTCCCCTTGGTGGGCCACAATTACCCTATTACACAGTCCCACCCAATCACATGGGTGGGAGTTACAAGACCATGGCTAAAAAGGCCACACAAAAGTAATCAATTGCACTGCAATAGTATTAGCTTTATTTTTTGTTTTCTTTTTTAACAGATCTTTTTTTTAAAATTTCATAAGTAGGATATAATCATATATCCTCAACTTCTATACTTGAATTCCAAATGTTGCCGATGGAGAAAAATGTTGTTGTTGTGTGCTGTTGAATCAGTCTCGACTCATAGTCACCCTATAGGACAGAGTAGAACTGCCCCAACGGCTTTCCTAGGCTGAAATCTTTATGGGAGCACATCGCCAGGTCTCTTCTCCCAAGGAACAGTTGGTGGGCTGGAACTGCCCACCTTTCGGTTAGCAGCCATGTACTTAACCATTGCACCACCAGGACTCCTTAAAGAAATATTAGAACCATAAAATTTTTCCAGACTCCCCCCCTTCTCTATTCCCCGAAAAAGAAAATAAAAGAAAGAAAACAGAAACTTACAATACTGTACTTTATGTATTCATACCCCTCCTTGTGTAAAAGGCTTTAAGGCATCTTCCAAAGCAGATAACTATAGCGTGATTAAAAAATAAATAAATAAGAAAAATGAAAACAATAGTAGAAAAATAAGATAGGACCAGAAACTAAATTAGCATACAAAATGCACACCCTGAAGTTCCTCCATGTGGCTAAAGTAGAAGCACTGAGCCCTAAGCTTTCTAGAAGAGGGAAAAGGATAAATCCTAGTGTCTGTGAGGTAAAAACAAGCCAATAGCCTAAGTCCAACTATTTCTGATGTTGATACCAGAGAGAAGTTCTTCCTGCAGGTCCTCACGGAGAATTACTGTCTACCGTAATAAACAATCCTCAAAACATCCTTAGGGTAAACACCGTGATGGATTTTATGGGGCTGTTTCTTATAATGCACCTCAATAAAGGTTGATGGCTTCTTACCAGAACATAATGAAATAAAAGGAATCTCACAGAGGGCCAGTAAGACACAGTCCCAGTCAGCTTTATGGTGGTCTGCCTTAATCCAAGAATGGATTTTACAGTGTCGAGGGCAGGGGAGTAGGCATCAGAGAAATCTGTGAGCCTCCTGAAATTTAAACATGCATGCATCTGTATGTGTGCACACTATAGTTGTATTTTTTTCTAGGGAACTGATAGGACCATTTGCCTTAACCAAATTCTTAAAGGGGGGTTGAGAAATGGAAGGGCTGACTATCTTAAATATTGTTCCCTCAATGAAGCTCTGTAAAAGTTTTTGAGCAACAGTGAATTCAGGGATACGGTTAATGAGAGGAAGAGGTTCTGTCGGGCAGTTCACTGCAGAGCCATAAGCTTCAGCAATCAGCCGAGCCAAGCGTGGGATTGATTTCCTTTTCTGAAAACTATGGTTTATAAGGGCTTCCACTAAGAGGTCCATTTGGCAAGGCCAGCCAACATCCTGTTCAGAAAGAAATTAGGTGTTCACTCTAACACAGAGACAAAATGGGCAATAATACAAGTTATATATAATTTTTCTAAAATCAGCTGAAAACAAAATATTACATTAAAAAATGATAGAGCAAAATTTAAAGACAAAAACATTTGATAACTTGGTCCCTAATCCTTATTTGTTATTATTTGCAACTTAAATTAACCTTGATTTTATTTCCAGACCTGTGCAGACTCCTACTTTTTAATTCACCCTGAATTTACATTGGCAATAGAGCCCTTCTGAAACCAGCAAAACTTCTGGAACTCTCTATCATGTTTGGTATTAAAAGGTCCTTTGGCTTCTTATAGCAGATGGTTTTCCCTCTGCTGTGGCCAGGAATGTAATTTGCCATATGAGGCTGTTTGGGATAATTAAAGGGCTCCCTAGTTTGCCCTTCAGGCCTTCGAGTTGACTAGGAAGGTGTGCTGCTTCTCATTCCTCTGTATTCTCACTTATTCACAAGGTAGTATCAGAAGAGAGCACACACCCATATCATAGTATGAAATTGGCATCACTATCTTTTTCCTGTGAAAGGCTTAATTACTCTTTGACTTGAAAAAAGAGAGAGAGAGAAAGAACTCTCCAAAAGTAATCTCCAGCCACTAGGTTAAGCAATGCTTTTATTTTAAAGCAATGGCATTTTTCTCAGCCTCTGAAATTGTCTTTGGCTATTATAAGCTGCTTTGACAGGAAGGTTTCTTAAAACAACTTCCTTTCAAAACTTGCATCTCTACTAGAAGGAGGCATTTTTAAGAGATAAAATGCAAATAGAAAACATCTGTTTTTAAAGATAGTTTTAAAGTGCTTTTACCACACTCTCAAAGATAGTTATATATAGCATGAGCATAGAGTACCCATCCTGATTGCAGAATTCCTTTTTTTTTCTTTTATTGTCCTTTAAGTGAAAGTTTACAATTCAAGTTAGCAGAATTCCAATTTTTGAAAAAGTAGCCTTCCTCCAGTTTCTCCACACTCTACCTTCATTGGTATCAGCCCAGGAAGAAAGGGAGATTTAGATAGACAAAAGGAGAAATGTGTTGGAATTGTACTGAACACAATCAACAGGTATTAATATTTTTCTAGTGTCATGCAGTGATATGCTAACATCTCATTCTAGATTAAACCCAGCCCCTAGCATACTTTTGGAATACAATTTTAGTGATCACTATATGAGGGTACTGTGGGTGGCACAAATGGTTTGCACTAGACTACTAACCTAAAGGTTGACAGTTCAAACCCACTCAGTGGTGCCGCAAAAGAAGAGGCCTGGCGATCTGCTTCTGTAAAGATTATAGCCAAGAAAACCCTATGGAGCAGTTCTACTCTGCAACACATGGGGTCGCCACCATGAGTCAGAATCGACTCAACAGCAACAGGTTTGGTTTGGTTTTAGTATTTCTGTGTTTTAAAAAAGTTCCTTTTAAAACGACCCTGGTAATGTAACATGTAACTCTCTTTAAAAATGCACAATTCTATACTGCTTACATACTAAGCTATTTCAGTAGTGAAACAGGAGTTAATTAGAAAGGTCTTTATCTTAAAACCACCACCACTCCTGAAATTTCAAGTGCCATCCATTTATTCTTTCTTTTATTCTTCCATCCACTTATTTAACATATTTAGTGAGCATCTACTATATGCCAGGCAATGTTTTTAGTGACTAGACAAAAATTGACAACAAAAGAGACAGGATTTCTGCCTTCTTAGAGCTTACAGGAGGAGCCCTGGTGGTGCAGTGGGTAAGCACTCAGCTACTAATCTGAAAGGTCAGCAGTTGGAACCCATTAGCAGCTCCATGGGAGAAAGCTGTGGCAATCTGCTTCCGAAAGATTACAAGCTTGGAAACCCTATGGGGCAGTTCTACGCTGTCCTATAGGGTGGCTATGAGTCAGAATCCACTTAGCAGCAATGGTTTGGATTTTTTTTTTTTTTTTTTTTGAGCTTACAGGCCAGTTTATATTAAATAAATCAATATAAAATGTAAGTACTTTAAATAAATAGGATGCTATTAGAATTGTGGGGTGACAATCTGGTTGGTCTGGGGAGCAAGGAAAGACCTTTCTGAAAAAATGTTGTTTAAAGCCAGAACTACAGGATAAGTGGGAGAAGTAGAGGATGAGGAGGAGAAGCATCCTAGGTAAAGTGAAGTGATATAATCTGAATTACTTCTGGAAATATCATTCTAGCTTCTCCGTGGAGGATGGATGGGGCAGGAGGCAAGAATACAAATAAAAAGAATAGCTAGGAGGCACTTAGAATAGACCACAGCTTTTATTCCCATTCAACAAAGTCCTAGGAGAGCAGAGTGACGAAGGTTTCCTTTGTTCAGGTTCTGTCTGAAATGGCTAGGTTCTCATGAGCTGGGTACTAGAAAGATCGGGAACTGTGCCAATGGCAGCAAGATAGGGTTCCCAGGTGTCAATCCCTAAGATCTTTCCAGTGGCTCAATGTGATTCATAGAATTAAGAACAATCTGTGTGTCTGTGTGTGTACGCATGTGTACAACCAGATGAGGAATAAAGAAGAAAGTCTGCAAGTCCTAACTACCCAGCTGTAATAACAGATTTTCATAGAAGACTGTATAAGACTTAATTTATAATAGTTATATCTTTATTCCTATTGCTGGATCATTGGACTTCACTTTAAGTTCCCTCTAGGACTACATATTTAAGAATTGTTGACAAATCAACACTTACAAAAGGTCTATTTAGGCAGGTCACTGTATATTAGTATTGAACGGGTTCATATCAGAGTTCTTGGGGATGGTGAATTCCCAACGGGAAAAAAAAAATTCTCGTGGGTAAAGGGAGGTGTCTGCCAGTGATAGATTTCTATTGATTCTGGAACTGTTCTTAGTAGCATGGAAGCTTGAATAGTTCAAAGTTCTCTTTCCATTTAAAATGAAAGCAGCTCTGCAGTTACATAATACACTTCACCATTTGTAATTTTTACCTGCCTTTGTGTAGGTGCACTCAAGATTTGCAAAGCATTAACTATTTTTTATGCATTTTGTTTACAGTACAAAAACTGTATGGGTGGTTGTACATTATATATAAGAAGATTCGGTAACACCTTGAAAAATCTTTAGCAAACGAGCATACATTTCTTAGCACTTAGATAAAAACGATACAAAATGGTTAATATATCCGTTTATATCCCTCTCTAGAGCTGATTTTTTTTCTTCTGGAAACAGAAACACGAAGTCAAGAAGCCCCCATTTGAGCAGACCTGTTGTTTATTTTAGGAAACAGAAGTGCATCGTCCATGTAATTTTAAATAGCCCAGTTATGAATGTGGAATGAAGGAATAACAAAGTTTTCCACTCTGATGTATCCATTAAGAAGCTCCTCTTTGTGTAAAATACTCCATGGCAAAGTTGCTTCTATTTAAGTAGTGAGTTTGATCTTGGCTTTGATCTAAACCTTTTGATCCTGAAAGAAGGATGGAGTAGCAATAAAGAGAGGACAAGACAGATTTTTTTTTTTTTTTTTTTGAAGAAATGCGATAATGTTAGAGGGATGGTCAAGATCAGCAAACACAATTGCGACCTGACTCTCTCTCTTACCTCCCTACCCCAACCTGGTTCATCCAACTTCTAATGCGGATGGGAAGAGAGCATTTGGAGGTTAACGGAAACACTTGGAGGGTATCGCCCACTTTTAAAAACGAAGCAAACTTTCTCCCTAATTATGAAAACAGTCTGACCCCTTTTTTCATTCTACCCAGTCGCTTTGGGAGTCCCCAGGTTTGAGGGCTGCGTGTCCACCCGGGCCGGGCAAGTGCGGCGCCGACTGCGTATAGCCGGAGCGCAGTGGCTTTCGCGCCGCGCCGGCTGAGCGCGGGGCTCAGCTTCACCACGCTGCCGGCCTCTCCCCCGAGGAGGTCACCTGGCCCCCGCCCCGGCTTCCGCAGGGACCACTGAAAAACGTCTACTTAATGGCGTCTAATTCATTCCCGCAGAAAACTCCATTAGCAAAGTTCCTTTCTCTCCGCGAAAGCCATCAGGACTCTTGGGTTTCTGAGGAGAATTCAGTCTGACCACGAGGGTGAGGGCGCATCTCCTGCGAAGCCCTTTCGCCTTTGCAAGCGGGCGGGCGGGCGGGCAAGCGGCATTCCGGCTCCTGCAGCGGCCAGGAAAGCCTTTCGCGGGTGCTCAAGGGCCTGCGGGAGGGAGGTTGTGGAAAGGTAAGGCGTGCGCGCCGGGGTTTGTCCGCGCGTGGGAGGGCGCGAGCGCGGGCAAGCCGCGGGGAGAGGAGAGGTGTTTGCGAAGAGAACAATAAGCTAGAAGGCGCGCAGGGCGCCGACGGGCGGGGGCGACCTGCGGGGAGGCGGCGCGGCTTCTATACCTTTAAGGCAGGCCCCGCCCCCG
>NW_004444018.1:9495445-9588071 GCF_000243295.1 Trichechus manatus latirostris
CCGGCGCGGAGCGCGGCGTCCACGCCTCTGTTCTCACCTACCGCCGGGCAAGGTACAGGGCTGGCGCGTCGAGTTGGGCGGGGAGGACATGGGGAAGGGAGGCCAGGGGCGCTCCCGGCGTAAACTTGACTGTCTCCTTTTCCCGCAGCCGCTGCAGAGGGAGCGCCAGGCCGGGGCGGAGTGCGGGCTCGCGCGGCAAGTGAGCGCTGAGGTGAGTGCAGCCCGGCCCGGGCGGCGCGGTCCCCGCGCTCGCTTCCCTCCCTCCCTCTCCACCTCCCTCCCTCCCCGGGGTAGTGGGTTCTGCACTACATCCTCGCCGCG
The DNA here is from genome assembly GCF_000243295.1 of Trichechus manatus latirostris. Lineage (NCBI taxonomy): Eukaryota > Metazoa > Chordata > Mammalia > Sirenia > Trichechidae > Trichechus > Trichechus manatus. The sequence goes on from NW_004444018.1 coordinate 9,495,767, forward strand.
GGATCCCCGGCCCCCGAGGAGCGCAGACGCGCAACAGCGGTTGGAAAGATGGCCCCTGATTCGGGGGCTCCTGCGCTCACTGGCGCGGGGGTGGCAAATCGGGCCCTAGACTCGGGGAGCGGCCGGGGCGAAAGTCACGGCTTCAGGGTGCAGCGGACCCGGGCGCCCCAAGGGGTCTCCTGCGCGGAGGCGGCCGGGCGAGCCCCTAGAGGTGCCTGTGGCTTCCCCCGGTGCAGCCGTGTATGATTGTGTCGCGAGGCCACTCTCACGCCGAGTGGCGGACCTCAGGACACATCGTCTTGTTTAAAATACCCTTATTGTCTTGAACTTCAGGTCACGAAATGGATTCGCGTGAACCAGAGAGCCAGAAAACGGAAACGAAGGGAGAACAAGGAGGTGTTTGAAAAGGTAGGGGTCCCGAAAGATAGCACTGGTTGGAGTTGGTGATAAATCTCCACTTCTGCTCCTGAGGGCTGGTCACAACAATAGAGTAGCATCTTCTCAAAAAGTTGTTTTTTTTTTTTTAAATCAAATTTACAATAAACATTTAATTTACGTGGGTAATTTTATGGAGATACTGGTTGATATTCATTAATGATCGTCAACATGCTGTGTTTTCGTGAAGAATGACCTGGGGATGAGGATTTGTTAATGCTTATTAGAGCAACAGGACTTAAGTGGATTCTATTATTATATCAGACCAATAATGTTTATTAACGCGGGGCTAAGGTTCCTTAGAAAAAAGTGTTCTGAGTAAATTGCCCATAGGTTTAGGTTTCTGTATTTAGTTGTGATAGACACCGTAGCACAATCATGCACCTAGACTTTAAATTAATCGTCTCAAAAATGGAGAGATAGAGACAACGAAATAAATGTATTATTTTTGAAACACCAGGAGGGATTTTATTTACTGTAAAGCAAATGAGAAATTTGTTTTCCTGAATTTAGAATTTTAATATGTTGCTTTGAAGAAGTTTGGACTACCTCTTTCCCCCTGAAATTGTACTAAGTTAAAACTTGATTTGTTGCTAGAGTAAATATTATGAAATTAGGTAAGTAATCTGTTATTTTCTAAGTGACTTTTTTTGAAAACTCTTAGAAGGGAATGATACTTTTCAGATGTTACAGCAGATATGATTTTTGGTGCTTTTGCTTAATTACATTTTACTGTTTTTTGATTCTTGATAGCACCAGGGGATTAAAATAGCAGTGTGTTGTTTTTCTGCTGCTAGAATGTATGATGAATCACTCCTGACTCTGAAGCCAAATTCTTGCTGATAGCATTGCTGCCAACTCCTGTAATGTGTTGCCTTAGTATGGGCATTGCGAGGTCTGAGAATGTGCACAAAGCACATCATAATGAAGGTGATACCAGAGTTTCAGAGTGCATTTAAGGATACCACAGGGCAGAGAATTGGAAAAAGAACTGGCCTGGGAATATAGTCGTTTGTAGCTAGCCGTTCAGTGTGTGAAAAGTGGTATCCCCGCCCTTCTCTTTTAAAAGAAAAAGCGTTGTGTGTCACTTCAGTTAAACAGTAATAGGAAAAGTTCTTTCTGAACAGACTTGGGTTTTTCTGCCATACCTCAGCATATTATGATAGGTTGTGTTTGTTTAACTTTCATGGTTTAGGTGTTTTTAAAATGTTGGTGAGGTAATAAGTGAGATCATAAAATACCCGAAAAAGGAAAAAAAAGTTACAGTTTGCTTAGTATTTCAAAAACAAGTTTGCCAGCTATTATTTTTTTTAAAACCAAGAGTAAGATTACCCCGACTCACAATACATCATGCATAAAAGAAGAAGCTGTTACCTTGTGGATTACTAAGCACTGTCACTACCTTTATTCTGAACTAGAAGTAACCATATCTGTGACACCCATGATCTGACCACCGAGTCTTCTCAGAGTGGGAGAGTGAGGGTGGGTCTGAGGAAATTTCAAGGTCACGTCAGTGAATGTTAATTGTCCGTGTCGGCTGTCTTTTCTGCCAGCTCCGAGCAGTACCCCCTGAGCCTTTTGCCCGCTGTTTTGCCTGTGCCACCCCTAAGACAGAGGGTTCAGGGCTAGCTCAGGCGGAGCATGCGATGTTTTCAAGGGCAAGGTGAAAGGGAGTACAATCCTTGACCAAGGGCTTTAGAAGGATATTCTGAGGCCAGCACTGGAGCTGCCTCCCTTGTTGGCCAAGTGTTTATTCCGAAATATTTAGTGAGCTCTGTGTGGTAATTAGTATTCCAACAGAGGTCATATGTTAACCTTGTGCTAGGCTTTGAACCTGTTATTAGTGGAAATCTAGGTAGTTAACTTATTGTTAAGTCTATTAAGTGATTTTTTTTAATGTCTGCCATGCCACAAGTAGAAGCACATTATTCAATTTCTCCTTTCTCATGCATCCACCATAATCTTTTCTACTACCTTAAAATATGACTGTAAGATAAATGACTAAAATGAGTTTTAGTCATTCCTGGTAGGTGTTCATTTTAAATCTAGTCCTTGCCTTTATTTGCCTACTTTCTTTTCCTTGGTCCATTCCTCCACCCCCTGCTGCCCTTGTTCCACCCCACCCCCTAAGCTCTGTCTACATCTTCAGGCCTTTCTCAGGATTCAGCCTCCAGGAGTTAGCTTCGTTAACTAGTCTGTATTTAACTATGCTAGGGTCATAACATTCTTTCTCCTACAGGAGGGGACCTTTACTGACTTGTAGAAAACAGAGAACCTTCTGGCCTGCCTGAGAATGGGAAACACAGCAGCCTTGAAAGACCAGAATCTGAAAATGGGCACGGGGCAAGGAATTATATGTAAAGAATGTGATCTTATGGGAGATATTTGTTTTCCCCCTTAAAGGAAATCTCGAAGGTGCTTAAGTGGTAGGCACAGCCGGCTGTAACTTGAAATACTAGTTGAGTTTTTCAGTGAACTCAGAAGAGGAAGCAAAACAAACTTACCCTGTACTCCGCTGTGGGTTAAAATAACGAATAATGAAATCCAGTCCATTGGGTGAGTGAGATATACCACCCAGAGAAATCACTGGAAAGGTTCACCTTGCCTTTCCTAGCCTCTTGCAGCCTCTGCTCTGTGTCTTCCTGCCCACCAGGTTGCTGTACCGTTTTTCTGTACTATCTTACAGTTTCCGTTTCTCATCTTTCTGACGATGCATAATTCTTTCTCATACATCTTATATCTTCTTTGACACTTATTTCCAGTTTTTAAAAAATTAATATTGTGTTTTTGGTAGAAGTTGACACAGCAAGTTAGGGTCCCATTTAACACTTACTACACATGTTGTTCAGAGACCTTGGTTACATTTTTCACAATGTTTTAACATTCTCTTTAATTCCCTTCTGGAGAACTAACTCTTACATATCATTTTTTGTTTTCTTCGTTTTAAACTTAACCTCTCCTCTGCTTCTGGCCCAGAGGTATTTTCTCTTTACCTTCTGATATTCTCCCTTTTAAATTGTTTCAAGTTCCCTTTATTTAGTTTACATAATTTTTGAAGCTGGAAAACAAGGGGAATGTGAACAACTACACAAAGTACAATCGGAAAGAATGCATCAGTAAGCTCTGCAAGGGGCAGGTTAAACAATGGTGATTGCAACAGTGAATTGTATTGTCTGTTTTTTTAAAATCATGTTAAGAGATTTTACTAAATAGGTATTGGTTTTGGGAGAAAGACACGTTTCGGTTTTTTTTTCTGCTTTTGTCTTTAATTGATTCAAAGGTAAACAACTTATGCATCACAAAGATAAAGAATAATAGAAACTTTTCTGAGTTCTAATAATATTCTTACAAGTATTCTAAAGATTAGATTATATTGTAAAATAATATTTTGTGAAATGGTAGATTTGAGGAAAATACATTAGTGAGGTACGATTTCTTTATAGGAAAAAAATTTCAATTTTCAGATTCAAAAGAAACTTCCTTCCTAGTTTACATATATCTGATAATATGCAGAGAACAAATTTTAAAATACTCATTTCTGACCGTCAGTATATATGATGTCAAAAGTATTCTTTGGCTAACCTTTAAAACATTGAAAATTCAGTAGTACTAAGGTTGGCTAGTATTAACAAGAAATCCCTTATGTGCGTTAGTTCGTTTCAGGTAAGTGGTCTTGGTGAAGGTGAGATTGCCTGGCCTCCGTTACAGTCAGTCATTACGGACACAAGATACAAATGCTTTCTAATATCGGTACCCTTTAAGGTTGACTTTCTTCTTTTTTGCCAGAACCTGAAAAACAATACTGTTTAGCATAAGAGTATTTAAAATTTAGTGGAAATCTCCCTGAAATATCAAGAGTGAAACATAGAAATCTGGAAAGATGGTTGTGAAAACGTGTACTTTATAGTTTTTAGTTGGGACTGTTTTAATTGGAGCTTAATGATAAATTCTATCTTCTGAATCTTTCAGAAAAAAATGCTGAAACTATTTTCTTTGTGATAATATCCTTCCTGAATTCTGAAGCATTTTCAGTCTATTTTTACTTCATTTGTTCTTTCCATATACTTGACTCTGACTACATTCAGTGGTAATCTTGGTTTAAATAATAATTCACAGGAGATTTTAAAAATTGTATGTAAAACCCTACTTGGTTTTATGCATTTTCAATGTTTATTGCCCCTTTTAAAATTCTATACATTGTAAGAGAACATTGTTAGAATAATTCTACATTGAGGAGATACTTAAAATTATAAAGCTAAGTACAATATTAAATTTTAGCTAAGTGCCTTATTGCTGTGTTTATCTTTTGTGACAAAGATCTATTTTATATTCATGACATATCGTGATATATTCGTGATGTATTTATGATTTCTGGAAACCAACATTTGATACTAGTAAAACTTACTTGGCTTTCTCATGGACCCACAAGAGGAGATGGAGACTTAAGTTTGATGCTCTGCGGCCATCTGCATGCAAGCCTAGCAAAATGGCACAAGATGAGTTTAGGGAGTTATAGAACTAAGGGTCCCTTTACTTTTAGGAACTAGCGGGCATTTAGCAAAATGGTAGCCTTGGGCAGCAGCTCTTATTCAACTGATGCAACATTTCATGTTGAGTGGTTTCCCAGGCATTGGTGCCCCAGCCTCTCTAGAGTGTCGTTGCCCTGCAAGAATTCATAACTAGTCTACATTTATGTAGCCATAACCTCTTACAATAGCTTCATTGATACTTGATTTCCATAGAAAAGCTTTATGGATTCTGAGTCACAGCTCTTGAGGCACCAGCCCCCACTCGGGCCTGCCCTCCCTATCTGTGAGTGGCTTTTGTGTCCTGTGTTGTACTGATTGTGCCTTTGGATGACAACTTACTTGAGCGATGGAGGGAGGCGGAGTGATTTATTAAAAGTAATTACAAAGAAACCAAACAAAAGGGGTAATTACAGAGCCCTTTAATATGCAATTCGTTATTTTATTGCTGGAATATTTGGAACTTGTTTGAGTATTGCAGTCTTATTTCTGGGTCTCCTATTTTTTTCTCGTAAATCCCTAACAAATATACATAATTTATTAAATTCTCTGTACCCAAGTCTTAAGTTAGATCAGGTTTCACAAGAGCTTGGCTTTTTCATTTTTTTTTTTTTTTAAAAAAAAAGTCTGGACCAAGGAAGAATTGCTGATAAAATGTATTTTGGGTAGCCTTATGAAGGAAGTCTGATCTGTATAATTTTATACTGTTAAATTTTCATCTCTTCCATAAATTAGTTTTTTTGAAGAATCTACAGTTTAAAAACGTGTTCTGAGAATTCTGAGTGTAGTAAAATTCCTTCCTGTCTTCAGCTAGTATAAAAGGGAAAGTTAAAGTATAGTCATCCACTTCCTCTCAGGCGCTTATTCACGTATTTTAAGAAGAGTCTTTGAATGGAACTGTTAATGTAATAATAGCTAACACTTGCCATGTGTCAAGCAAGCGTTTTTGTGCTTTGCATGTATCAGCTCACATAAATGTGCCATTAAAGTAGCATCACAAACCAGCTGTTAGGATGTCGTAGACTGCGTCAAACCTTTGAAAGTAGGTGAGGTATAAACAAGTCATATCATTGCTAGAGAAAAGAGTGCTTTGGGCAAGATTTTTAAATTCTTTCTAACCCAGCTTATTGACAGCCTTGGACCACCAGCATAAAGCCGCATTTCTAAATTAGGAAAATACCAACCAGCATGTATTTTGAAAACACTTGAAAGTGTGCAGATAATTACGGGACTGTTAATTTTAACAGGTTTGACGCCAGCAGCTCCTCTGTGCCACAAAAGATTAAAGCCATTTTAATATAAAACATAAAGAGTTCTTCGGGAAAAGGGAGGCAAGGAGAGAAGAATTTCCTGGATTTGTAGTTACTTTTATAGCAAGCATTAGCTGCATTCCTGTGACAGTATGCTTTATTTGGCAATCATTCTCCTCTTCGGCATTTTAATGAGCTGCTGTTTTGTGCCTGGTATCATATGGCACTAACAAGATGCACTTTTTTAGTGGCACCTACTGGTGTCAGAGTAGTTTAGGGCCTGTTATTATTTCCATTAATCTTCTATTTCAGGAGACTGACCCCAGCATACATCCTTGAGTCCAGCGAGTGTGCACTTATACATCTGGGGCTCTGTACACAGGAAGAGGAATACTCAAGGCTTGTATTCCCAGCACCTAGAGAAGGACCTGGTTCCTCACAGCCTCCTAAGTGTTGAATGAATGAAATGAATGAATCCCGTAAACAGCACTTATCTTCTAAACTCATACCTGGCAGTAAAATACATATATATTTTCCTGTCTAGGTTTTTATTTAATTACTGTGTTTTTTAATGATGGAGATATTCATTAAAGTACATTTGGTAGAGTTTTTCTGGCTTTATTGTGTGTCATCTCTTTCATCTCGTCTGTAAAGTTACCTCAGAGCCAGGAAGACGTAAGAATGGTCCTATCTCTGACACCTAATTATGTGTCCCCCGAGTTGGTCACTTATTTTTTTTAATTTTACTGTGCTTTAGGTAAAAGTTTACAGCTCAAGTTAGTTTCTCATTCAGAAATTTATGCACATATTGTTTTGTGACATTGGTTGCAATTCCCACAACGTGACAGCACTCTCTCCCTTTCTCCCCCAAGTCACTGTTGTTTTGTCGACAAATCTTTTTAATAGGCCAGTTAAACCCTTTTACATTAATTGATAAAATCAACATATTTGGCCTCCATTCTGTCATATAATTTTATGATATATATATTTTTTCCTTTGTCCATCTTTTGGTATTAGGAAGGCTTGTATTTTTGTGCTCGTGGTTGCTTTTATAATTCCACTTTTTTTTTGCTGTTGGTTACTGATTCCCTGCAATGAGCAACAGTGAAATTAGATATTAACCTTTTTTGCCCTCCCCTCTTTCTCTCCCATTATCTGATTTGAAGTACTATCTTTTTATTTCTAAATACTTATAAGACAATCAACAAGCTTAAAGTATTTTTCATATATCTTCCCATTTCCCCTATTTTGATAGTTATACTGTATCTGTGATAGCAGAACGTACAAAAATTACATATTATACTGCATTTTTTATAAAATCACTTAGTTTTAATTCTGCAGGTAAATCTATATTCATTGTTCATCATCTGTTTTTATATTGGCGTCTCTTTATCAGTCATCTGGTTTTCTGAAGCTAGTTCTCTCATAGATTTCTCAGGAAGTGATTAAGGCCACTGCATTCCCTGATTTCTTGTATGTTTATAAGCTTGTGCCCGTCATACATGAAGGTTGGTTCAGCTAGATATACAATCCTTGGCTCATATTTCCTTGTTAAAGTATCTTAAATATGTGACTTCATTGTCTTCTTGCGTAAACTCCTGCTGTTAGCAAGTCTGATGCAGGTCTCATTTCTTTCCCTTTTCTTCTGGAAGCCCAGACTTTTTTCTTTAAATTCCAGTAATTTTACTGTAATATATCTCATTGTGTGTCGGTTTTCCCAGTTGTCACCTGCTTTTGAGCTTTGTTTTTCTCATTTTTAAAATAAGAATAACAATAATTTTTTATGTCTGTTCACAGAGTGGTTTTGAAGACCAAATGAGATGTTGTATATAAAGTGCTTTGAATTTAATATTTTACTCTCGTTACCCTTTAAGGTCTCTTGTTAGGAACTCTAAAACTTTTAAGAGTATCTCATTTTACAGATGAGCAAATGGGCTTGACTTGGTTTCATATCTTTGAGAAATCTCAAATGGATACTCAGTGGAGTCTTTCATTGCTGTTCTGCCTGTAAACAAACTTTTCATGACTGTCTGGTAAACGAAGTCTCTGCACCCACTGATGGCAGCTTACTGGACTGAGAGTGGTGGTGCTTTTGAGAACACCTCATCTAGAAAATGCCACTCCCCTTTATTCTTCTCACACTCGTCCCTGTCGTATGCTAGCTTCCCAAATGAAACTGGGTTTACATGATCTCAGTTGATAGATGTGTAAGTCGCTGTGAGTTGGAATCAGTTGGACAACACACAGCCACAGAACAACATAAAAAAAATTACTCTATTTTTCAGATGAGGAGAGCTGAGAACCCAAGGCAGTCTAATCAGCCAACACATTTTCTTACATTTGTTGTACATAAGGCCCTGTATAAGAAACTGTTGGAAAATACCAAAGAGACACCAGATGTCATGTTTGGCCATGGGAAGATAAAACACACAACATATCAGAGGTCACTTACAAAGCAGTATGTGATAAACAAATCCAAACCAGTGTAGCACAAACTAGGGATATGAGTATAAGGTGCATTTCACCTAAGGCTACCCTGGACTAGAGTTTCCATGCCTGGGCCTTGTTTTGATAAAGCAGCCCTGTACACATGCAGTCAGGAGAGTTACGGTGGGAAATTGGATAATTGAGTTAACTGAATCCATTGCAGTGCTTTTACCTGATATGTAAGCACAGACTGGGGTTGGATTGACTTGCATATAAATAATGTTAGTGTCTTTATTTGAATATGTGATTTTTTGTGTAATAAATTCATCCATGTTTTACAAATAAGGCTGGAACCTGTCACAGAAATTCTGCTGACACTTAAGAATCAGGATGATTTAGAAACTCAAGGCTAGAAACATAATACTGTCTATAATTCCATGTATAACACATTCTTTACTAAATTCTGTACTTATTTAAACAATTTATTTTGTAACCATTCTTTGCATACCCACAACATTCAGGATTCTGGTTAATGAACAGGCAGTACAGAGATGAATAGAAAATGGTCCTCCAAGTGTTTACAGTTGAGGTGTAAAAAACTACATAGAGTAGAAGACAGAATTGAATTAGACTGTATCAGAGGTGCAAGTAAAGTACAATAGGATACAAAGCATTTTGGATCTCTATAAAAAAGGGTGTCGTATAACTCTGGGCTATTTTTGTTATCCACAAGCCTTGCCCAGGCTGATAGGATACAAATTTTTTTTTCCCTTCTTCATTCAACTTCTTTTATTTTGTAGAATTAAGGCTACCATCATTTCTGTTATCAAAATTCACATTGTCTTCGTGAGCACATATTCAACTGTAAAATTAGTATTTGTCTTTGGCTGAGTAATGTGAAATCAGAGTCCTTCAGTAAGCTTAACACCATTGGCATCTCGTCAGCTCCGACTCATGGTAATCACATGTGTTCAGGCTGCCTCTGAACTTGGGAGCACAAGATTTTTAGTCTGTTTTACTCTTGTGCTCGCTTTAATTTTTTCCCCTTCTATTTGCATTGGTTTTTTTTCCCCCTTCTCTCTGGACATTTGGTTTTAAGCCAAAAGGAGAGATTAAAATGTTTTAGAATTAGGGGCAAAGGGGTAGATATCGATTAACAGTGCTTTTAAATTAAAGCCCCAGAGCTTTTCAGAGTTTCCCTCTCTAATTCTTGGATGTTGTGTTCTATTGTTAAAACAGCATCCCACATGTTTTCAGAATCGCAGATACAGAATGACCTCTGTTTTTTAAAAAGTGTCTTAAAAATAGCTATATATGCCTTTTATCTTCCTGATGATGAGAACAAATGGACTTGTCAAGTGGGCCATGTAAATCTGTATATCCAAGTCACTTAGCATTATATATATCTTTCTGTAAATCAAGAGAAGTTGACTTCTCAGAGCCTAAGTTGTGAACCATACATCTGTGAACATACAGATTTGTACGTATATGAAAGCAGGAAAACAAATTGGTATGCAGTAATCTACAGCAAGGAAGCCATGTGAAATGGGAAAAACTGGTCTCAGAATGTATGTTACCTTTCTGGCATTTCCATAGACAAGGCAGCAGTAGTAATTGTATGTAGCCTGGTTTATAACTGAAAGGTATAAAACTGGTGCTGTTAATTTTCTGTGGCAATTTTCCATCTTTTTTTGGTGTCTAAGAGGAAAAGGGAATGGCACGAGATGTGAGAGAGGAATGGCAGAATGAATCTGGAAGAGAAATGGAATGGGACTCCGGATTCTGTTCTCTATACAACTTGGCTTCTGGTTTTTCCTCAAGTATCCACACACGTACACTTTGGTTTTCCGTATCAGAAGATAAACCTTTGACATTTATTCCTGACAATAAAGATAGAGGATGCTGAGTGCTGTCACAGGCACAAGAGATAGTGGAGTTTCTGTCGTAGTTAAAAGCCATATATACTTTATGTGTCCTAAAAGTCATCCATATACAGTTCGTTGAGTTTTCAGAAACATAGAGTTGTGCTGTGATCACCGCAGTTCAGTTTTAGGCAGTTTCCATCACCCAGAAACTTTCCTTGTGCCCCTCTGTAGTCAGTCCCATCCTAACGTGCAGCCACAGCAACCACTAACCTGCTTTGTCTTTATCGTTTTGCTTTTCTAGAGACTTCATATAAACAGCATCATACACCATGTAGTCTTTTGGATCTGGCTCTTTTCCTTTAGCGCAATGTTTTTGAGGTTCGTCAGTATCAGTAGTTTGTTCCTTTGTATTGCTGAGTAAGATCCCATTGTATGGATTCACTACACTTGGCTTATCTATTTACCAGTTGATAGACGTTTGGATTGTTTGAAGTTTTTGGCTATTATGAATAATGTTTCCATGAACATCGGTATAACTTTGTGTAGACCAGGGCTTCTAACCAGTTCGTTCCAGTTCGAACCCCTGCTGAGAATTTACCTTTCCACCCCAGATATCCTGAATCAGCATCTGCATTTTGACAAGATTCTCGGGTGATTCTTATGTATAAGAAGGCATTTCTGCTTTACTAGTGGTTATCAGAATTGGTTCCTAACCAGCAGTATTAGCATCACTGGGAACTTGTTAGACATGGATTTCTCTTGGATAGATACCTAGTACTGAAATAAAGTCAAAGGATAGTGACTAGGTAATATAGTAGGTGTATGTTTAACTTTTTAAGAGACTGCTGCACCAGTTTAAATCCCCACCAGCAGTGTTTAAGGTTTCCAGTTTTTCCGCATCCTCATCACCACTTGGTGTTTTTAGTCATTTTGATGTTAGCCATTCTGGTGGATGTGGACCACGCTTCTTATACGTCCTGCTTTTATTTTTCGAGAGGGTCTGAAAGTTTCTGGTAACTCTAATTACTCTTTTGTCCTCCATCTTACAGATCAGAAGGCAGTGGCCCAGTCAGTGGAAAATCTAAACGTCTCACCCAAGATCCCCAGATGAGTCACGACACCTGGAGTCCTTATGCATCAACAGCAGTTGTAGCAACCTGTTTTTGTTCTGACTCTTAACTCCTGGTGACTCAGAATCTCAGTGTCCTTGTAGCATTGTCAGGTGTGGCTTTCCTTTTACATTTTAGAAATGACCTGTTCTTAGTCTCTCTGGAATTTGGTATGGTGAAATCCAGTGTGTTTTCTGCAGACGGGTGCTGATTTTCCTCACTCTCCTCCTTTGCTGCAGTGTGTGGGCCTTGGATCACCTAGAAATGCCTTCCAAAGCTAGCTCCATGTTGACTGTGCAGCCACGTGTCATCCTGGACAGTGGGGCTGACACTGGCCTCCTCAGAGCCTGTGGGAGTTAGTTAACTGAGGTGACTTAGCAAAAACAACTGGCACGTAACTCTTCCGTTATTGGCATCAGTGGTATACTAACCACTTTTTATGCCTGTGAACCTCAGAAGTAAGGCGTTATTCTGGTTCTAGTGCATTTAGCGTCAAGGTGGGGCCCCTTTTGAAATGCGTGAAGCTCAGCGAACCAGAGTTGGAGCCTCGTTGTTGCATAGATTGAGCATTCTGGTAGGTGATGCTTCCTGAATGTGTTAGTTTTGTAAACTTTTGCCTTATTTCTCTTTATTTCTGTGAGATATGGCTTGCAAGCATAATTATGGCTTTCTTGGGTGATAGTTAGGAAGCCCTCATGGACTTGTTTTGGTTTTTCTGTGTCATATCTGGAAAACCGGAGGTTCCCCATGTAACCTAATGGAAAGGCACCCATAATAAATTACTTATCTAGTTCTCATTGGTATATTGTCATACCACAGATCAGTGGCGCCACAGTGCCACTCGCCTCATTTGTAGCTTGTATTACCAGAACATATTTCTCAAAATCCATATTACAAACAAAAATTTAAGCGCAATTAGTAAGGATGCATTCCAATACTGAAAACACATGCCATCAAAAAAAAAAAAAATTTAAGGAGAACAAACGTAGTAGCGAAATTAATATGTAATGAATTTTAGAGCTCCCTCTTTGAAACAGATTGTGAAAGACTGATTACCTGGTTGGTATGTGGATAATAACACCATTCGTTTGTTTTGTCTCATCCATGCCAATGAGACAGAAAGCATTCTTAGGTTTATTTATAGACTCAAAAATATGCCTTGGTTTCTTCGCGTAACTGTTCTCTGGGCAGCAGCAAATATAGCAGTCATGTTTTTACGAGTTTGTCTTTTGGCTTTATTCAAGAATACCAGTTGTATTTCTCAGAGCCACTGTATCATTTCATTTTCGTCTCCTTTCAGTTTGTCCACTATGGTAGAATAAATTGTCATTGTTCCTGTTCCAGTGTGGAAGCTCCCAAAGTGTTCTTCAGGGTGATGTTAAGATTCATATTGTAGCAAAGCTCTATCTTGGATCAGTGTGTAATCATTAAGTCATTGTGGTTGTTCTAATTTATTTCACAACAGAAAGTGAACTCTAGTACAGGCAGTTGACTTCGAAATGATTATTTTCTCTGAAATGGCCATTACATGGTTACGCTGAGTTTCCAAATGTTAAAGAGAACTCAGTGCTTGGAGTTGTGGAGATCCCATCTGGGCATCTTGCTGCTGCACAGAACATCAGGAAGAACTAAGAAGTTAAGGTAACCTCAGAAAATAAAATCATCACCAACAAAAGGAGCTGTCTAAAATAACTGGAAAAATGTAAATCCAAGCAACTAGAGAAGAGTGCTGGCGAATATGATGTTTTGAAAGCTCCCTGAGGTCCTAAGTATTTGTGTGTATGCTGGCTGTCAAAGAGAGGAAATGGCTGGGAAAGTTGGAACACCTGAGATTTCAGTTTCGTGCTTGATTTGAGAGACTGCATTCTTCTGTACAGGACTGAGATTGCTAAGAGTTGGAAAAGACCTTACCCATTGCTGTTGAGTCAATTCCAACTCATAGCGACCCTATAGGACAGAATAGAGCTGCCCCATAGGGTTTCCAAGGAGAGGCTGGTGGATTCGAACTGCTGACCTTTTGGTTAGCAGCTGAGCTTTTAACCACTGCGCCACCAGAGCTCCAGAAAAGACCTTACAGCTTCTCTAATTCAGCCCTTATTTTACATGTGAGAACACTGAGGGCCTGAGAGAGTTCACAGGCCAGTCACGGAGTGCTGACTGGTGCTAGAACCGGGTCTCCTGTCCCCTCTATTCTTTCCACCATCTGCCTAGGCAGCACCCCAAAGTAGGTCGTACAGGCAGGGCAGCTTTGAGTTACAGGTGAGGAGAAATGTGTCGGGCGGGTCTTTGTTGTGTTGATAGGGCACAGACATGGACAGAGTTAGGGGCAGAAGGTCTGGGAGACTCGAGGCCCTTTCAAGGCCGTCCCTATGGTGTGGAAACAAGTCCAAAGTGAGTGACCTCATCCTGGTTTATTGAGGATCTGCCCATCTTGGCTTTGTTAGAAGTGAACTGGGTCAGATTTTGAGGGGCTCAGTCATTCCAAAGAGCAGGCCAGGATTCCGTGGTGAGGATAGCTGAGTGTCTGCAGGGGTTAATGAGAAATTTTGCTTTTCATATTAAATTAGTGAATTTGCAAGGCACAGATTATTTCAGGTTTTTGTGAAGCATGTCACAGAACAAGCAACTATAACATGAAAACATTGTCGTTGACTTTTTTTTGGTCAAACAGTAAATGTGGCCAGATAACTAGGGATTTTATTGTGGAATGCAGTAAAGGCACTTTCACAAATACATTTTCATCAGTCTGTGCAGGTATAAAAACTAACTCACTTTTTACCCCTAGAATGTGAGGCTGCTTTCCATTTTTTTAGATGTCTGTACCTGAATGAATTGTGAATTTATATTTAAGTGAAGTTTTTCTACAGTCTGTCTGGCTTGGTTATTTGCTTATAGTCCAAATAAAATGACCCACACTCCCCCAAAAGGGTATTGATAAAGTAACGCCAGACTTGGATCATGAAAAGTTTCATCACCCAGAACTCTGTAGAGGGCGAATAGCTTAGGAAAACAGCTTCTTGTGTTGTCTCCGGAACACAGCTGGCAGGTGCAGAAGGATTGTTTGCAAATCGGACAGGTGAAAAGACAAGGTAGGTACTGAGCTGCTGCACACTGGCGGAAGGCTCCTTCTCTGCTCTTCTCCCAGCAAAATGAAAGGTGCTGGAGAGAAGGCTCCAGATGACACGCATGGGTTGGTAATCCTGGTATGCCTGGGTCTTTATTAGAGATTAAGTCATTGACCTGGTCAGCAATAGCATTACCTAGTCATAGAACACCAGATTATTGTAAAGCAAATCTAAATGATCCTGAAATATCTTCCAACAGAGGATTACTGATGAGCCAGTGTGAGTGTATAGCTGATGGACTGTTGTGCAGGCAGACACGCACACGCACCTACGCGCGCCCGCCCACCCACCCACACACACACACACACACACTTTATCTGTTTAATCTGCCTTCGGCATCTGGGCAGGGGGAGGCTTGGACTGAGGCCTGCTGTGTGACCACAGTCTCCCATATTGGACTGAACTACAGGCACTATTTCCAGAGCTGGCGCTGTCTCATCTGACTCTGACTCACAGCCTGACCGACGCCTTAGCTCCTAGAGAATTGCCCTGTGTATAGTGCAGAGTCATCGTCATCACGAGCCATGCTAGGGAGAGGCTTAGTGGAAAAAATGAAGGTAGGGCAAACCAGGTTCCAGAAAAGGCAAAAAATAACTTAGTTTTGCTTAACTTCATACTCATTCTTGATGGAGTCAAAGATAATAGAAGAGGGAATCTGACTTGTTGCTACATGATTTCTCACTTGTGTTCAGATCCTTAAATGGGGGAAAGAGAGTGAAACGCTCAGTGATTGTTGTAGGTTTTGAACATGCAGACATAATCTCTTTGTTTTTATTTTTTTGTAATCAAACCTGTTTTGAGATAATGGACTGTTACAGAAACGAGAGAAAAGAGGGGAAGTATGAATATGTGTGAACTTCAAGGTTTTTTTATCCTTGTCTTCAAAATGGTCTTGCATGCATCCGGAGGGTGAGGCACACTCAATTACATAAGGATTAAAAATAAAGTATCTCTGTGGTATTCTTTGGAAGGCTTTTTCTTATGAAGAACTGTTACCAGCATATTTGGAAGTACTTTATTTTTTTTTAATACAGTTCATTGCAGTAAACCTTAATGTATTAGAAATAATTAAAGTTGCTGTTTGTTCAGCAGCTCAGTAGAAAGAGTTCACTTGTAGAGAGTATTTTACTTCCCAGGCAAATTTCTGTCTCTACTTTTCTTAGCAAGAGAAGTGTTAATCTGTTTGGATGGAGACTTTTTCCCCATTTCCCAGAATATGTGTGGTCCCATTAACTTCTCTCTGTACAGAGCTTTGGAGATGGCCTCAGCTGATTACTGTAGGGCATCTGTGCTCTAGAATTAAATTAGGTAAAGTCTTAAACTACATTTTTCCCTCACTTTCGTCCTTAACAACACAGAATCATAGTCTGACAGATGGATTGGAATCCCATCTTTGCCCCTTACTAGCTTTTCTGCCTTGGACAGATCGGCCTGTATAAGCTTCAGTCTCCTCATCTGTAAGGTGTAGTTGCTGTAAAGCATTTAGCAAAGGGCTACCACTGAGTAATTGCCCAAAAACAGTAGTTACCAGTGTTATTGGTGATAGGCTTCTCCAATACCATTTTCAGGCTTTTAAATGATTTGTCGTCTGTGGAGCGGTATGTTACGAGAGCAGAAGGAGCCCCGAGAAAACCAGTAAGGTAGACCGTGAAGCGTAGCTTGTGGAAGAGTGGCTGCGAGAGTGTGTGTGTGGACCATTAATGTGAAGTCAGGCCAGCTGAAGTGTCTCCAGCGTTCAGACCAGGGACGCGGCCCTCTTACTTCTCTGGCAGGTGCCCAGCCATGCCTGGAGGTGTACTTGTCTCCCAGGCTGACCCAGGACGCTGGCTTGCGGGGGTGGGGGGGCACTGCCATGGGCTCAAACCGCTGTGTGTTCTGTTGCGAGTTTCTACTAGGTGCCTCCACGGAGGTTTTTCGTTGATCTCCTCAGGACTGTGTTATTGATTTTGGTTTTCTGTTCAGGTTTTAATTAAAGTGATCTCAATTTGCAAAAGGTCTGGCTATCCAGAGATACAATGCTTGCTCATGTTCTGAGCATTGAAGAATTCCAGTAAGCTTTCAAAAACAAGTGTTGAGAATTGTTTTTTCCCCCAGCTGAGTTCTGAGTTTATAATAACTATTATTCTTACGTAGAATTTGCTCATAATCATTAATAAGTTTCCCTAAGCACTTTACTTGATAACAGAAAACCACTTAGATCCTGAGGAGATGTGGGCTTGTTGTTTGTCTCAGCTATGAGTAATATGCTATACATGATTTTAAAAGGCTTCTCAGGGTATCCTTACTCAAGGATCAATATTTTTTAGAAAGAAATTTTTATAGGTAAGCCATAACATTAGTTGATAATCAGACATCATTTTCAAGTAGTTAAAAGGGTCATGGGACAAAACCCTTAGGACTGACTTTGGTTTCTTAATTGTTCAGGATTGAAACTCCACATGCCCTATAAATTATGAGCAGGCTTAAATTTTTTATGGGGAGAGAAATGATTTTTTTATATAGCAGAATTGTCATGTCAAGTGTAATATTACTGCACTAGCTCTATCAGGGTGTGCAGATTGCCACTGTAGCTCCCCAGATCCCTACTTTTCCCTGTGAAGTTTATTGTAAATAGAAAATGAGGAACGAGAGAGAACGTGGGGTGAGAACAAGGGGAGTGTGTCGGGAGAAAATACCACTGGTAGTTTTCACTAGTCCTTGGCGTTCTTGGCATCTTCTCACCTCTGTTTACGACGAGCAGCAGTTCAGCTGCAGTCTCACACTGCAGTAAGGGGCAGTATTGGCCACGATCTAGGAAGATCTGAAACGGACTAGCCGTTTTCTCCCAGGGAATGTTACTCTTCTTCTCCATCAGCAGTGAAAGCGACTTTAAGGACTTAATAGCCACAGCAGTTTCCAGGCGTAGCATTTGTGTGACTTCTGACAGCGAGTATGGCCACTGCCTGCTCTGGACCCCGGAAGTGGATGGTTGTATTGTCCTGTGGGCCTGAGCGTGTGGCCCATCATGCCCACCCAGTCCTGTACGCCCGCTGCTTTGCCCATGTGTTGTCTCTGAGCAGAGGGAGACTGCTGGGAGGGAAAACAGTTTTATTGCTTTCTTCTCAAAATACAGGAAATACTCGAGGGGGTGGTGGGAGAGGAGGGGATAAATACAGCATTTCCGTCGTCCTGCCCGTTCTTCTCTTTCCACAGTGTTTTTCAGAAGATGGATTTTTGTCCTGTCAACTTCAACTAAAAATAATCCCCTACCATTTCTATCAGATTGGCCCTGTTGTCACTGAACTACCTACTTTGTTTTCCATTCAGAAACTTCTAGGGAGTTACAAAATGGTTCTAAGGTGCTTGTCTTTTGGACATGTCCCTGTGCTGCGGTCCTTCAGGTGGGACTTCTGAGCAGGTGGCAGAGGCCGTCCTTGAGTCCTGGCTGTGGCTGGTCAGAAAACTGGATGCTTGGCTGATTTGTCCTTGCTCTTGTTTCTTCCTTGACCTGTTTTCCCAACAGAAGTTATTCTGATGCTTCTCTCCCTTGTGCCTTCCAGCCTTCCATTAATAAATACCACCAGCCCCACAACCGCTGCAAACATCCGTTCCAAAGCTACTTGCACAGCAAGGATGCTTGCTATTGGCAGTCCCTTGGCTTACAGAGATGAGGTGTTCACGAGTTGCAAAGCAGGGCTAGCACGTGGCTGTTAGACCCTACCCAGCTGAATGCAGCGGGGAGGTTAGTTGGTGCTTGGCAAATGTGAATCCCTTAGAATATGGGAGGGGGAACGTAAACTAGGTCACCTTGGGTCATCGGACACAGTTTGCCTGTTTACCAGTTTGATATGTTTCTTCATGCAAAAGTATTAACTTGATCATTTGATTTTAACTAATGAAACCTAACTTTGAGGATTAAGAGGCAGTGGCTTGTGTGAGATTTTAGATACATAAATAAAAAATAAGAACTTCTCTAGTAGTTTCTCATTTCCTAATTGTTTAGAGGGTCTGTTTCCATACATTGCTCATGTATCTTGTCTGGGTTTGCCCATTTCAGAAGGTCCTGTGTTTTTAGGATGATGCTAATACCAGCTGTAGAATCCCTGCCCATTCCCAGGCCCCAGTACTGCCCATGCTGGAAGCATGGAGTAATAAGTAAACTAAGCCAGGTTACAGTCTAATAGGGCTGTGACCTGGTCTGAACTCCATAATGAGGAAAGAGCAGATTTATTTGCTCCCCCGGTGTACCCCCCTCCCCGCATGCTCTTTTATTATCTTTAAGAGGAAATTAAATAGCAAAATTCTTCATTCTCCTAATGCTAATTGCCTGATGTCATCTTTTCCACTCTGAAATCAAGAAAGCGAGAGTCACAACTCAGACCCAGATTTAGTGCTTTGTAGCTGCCCAGGGCATAAGCTATATGCATGTATGTTTTTAACAGCTTTGAGGTATAATTTACATACCATAAAACTCACCAGTTTTAGGTGTTCAGTTCACTTCACTGATGTTTAGTTGTTCCGCTGTCCCCACAATCCAGTCTTAGAACATTTACATTGCCCCAGAAAGATCCCTGGTGCCCATCAGCAGTCAGTCATTCTCCACTCCCCATATGCCCAGCTAACCAGTAATCTACTTTCTATCTGTATAGATTTACTTTTTCTGGACGTTTCATGTAAGTGGAATCCTACAATATGTGAGGTGTTTTAAAAATAATAGTGTGTTTTCAGTGAGAGTTTACACAGCAGATTAGGTTCCCATTTAACAGTTTCTATACATTTTTCAGTGACATTGGTTACATTTTTTACAATGTGTTAACATTCTCATTAACTCCATTCTGGTTGCTCTGTTTCCGGTAATCTAGTTTCCCTACCCTCTTACCTTCTCATCTTTACTTTAGGGTAATCATTTGGTCTCATATAGATGATTTTTTTTAAGGAGCACAGTACTCGCAGGTTATATTGTTTATTTTTGAGCCACTCTGTTATTTAGCTAAAAGAATATGTGGGCTTTCGTGACTGCCTTCTTCCACTTAGTGTCATGTTTTTGCTGTTCATCAATGTTGTAGCGTGTATCAGTAGTTTGTTCCTTTTTATTGATGAATAGTATTCCTTTATATGGATATACCACGTTTTGTCTACTTACTAGTTGATGAATATTTGGGTAGTTTCCACTTTGGGGCTATTACGAATAATGCTACTGTGAAGACTCAAGTACAAGTGTTTTGCGTAGATACATGTTTTCGTTTCTCTTGGGTAAATACCTAGAAGTGGAATGGCTGGGTTGTATGGTAATTTTATATATAACTTTTTAAGAAACTGCCAGACTGTTTACCAAAGTGGCTGCACCGTATTACATTCCCATCAGCAATGTATGAGGATTCCAGTTTCTCTGCATCTCGACACAGCTATACTTAAGAAATAACCGTTGCCTCTTATTTTATATTCTCATGCACAAAAGAAAGCTAGGAACTATTTTAAGTTTTTCTTTTTTTTTTTTTTTATTGTTCTTCAGACATTACTAACACATGTTACCTAAAATTGTAGTCCTTGCTGCCTTATCTTTTTTACTCTCTAGGTTCTACCACCAGCCATGCATGGGATAGTTTGACAATGTTCCATTTAAATATGTGTTTTCTTGCAGATTTGAGATAAAAGTATGGATATACACACTGTTGTCTAAACATTAAATTAGTGTACTTTGAGAAGGAATTTTTTTTTTTTTAGTTTGCTCTTTTATTCAAACCAAAGGTGGTAAGTTTGTACACATTGCTTTAATACAGAGCAGAGACACGTGCCTGTAGAGCCATATTTTAATGGTGCTTTAAACAGTTAAAGGACAGAGCTTTTAGTTTATAGAATTGGGTAGCCCTTAAGGGTTCACTCACTAAAAATGCAATTAGTGATATTTGTATGAATGTGAGCTATTTCCAAAGGTGTCTAAAAAGTTGTGCAAGAAGAAATTACCGCATCATTGGGCATGGCAGTGATGACCATGTGTTTTTAGGACCAAGTGATGTTAAAGTTGCTCATTATTTTTGTATATTCCAGGATTTGCAGGTGTGTTTTATTTGGGCTGTGAGCCTATCAGTAAACCTATTTTTCTAAATAAGCCCTATGATCATTTGTGACAGAGCATTCTGGTGAAAGAGCACTTCTGTCATGGGCAAGGCCCACGGCCCCTCCATGGGAACGAGCACAAGCATGAGAGTTGGAACAGTTGTTGCGGGCCCATGGGCTTCTGTACTTGTGTAAACTTGGTCTCAGCAGTGACCAGGTAAAGTTGACAGAGAGGCATTTGGGTTCCCGCACAGCACACAGGTGCCAAGTGACAGAAGACTGCAGGAGGGAAATAGCAGAGATTGTTTCTTGTGGGCTGATAGCCAAATGGGCACCCGCAGCCGAGCACTGTTTACACTGGTTATTTTGGGCCCCGTGGGCGCCATCATGTGGAAGTGGCTTGGCTTAAAGGAGCGGTTCTCAAGGGGGAGATTTGGTGTCACAGCGATGGAAGTGCTCTGGCCTGTAGTGGGCAGAGCCAACGGGAATACACCCTGTGTGCTCGAGGACTGCGCCACCTCCCGCTAGGGATCATACAGGTGGGAGCCTGTCTGGGCATGATGTTTCAGCAGAGAACCCAACTCTATTTTATATGCACAGCTTTAGTATTTACTGCATTTTCCAGCAATGACACTGCTAGGTAAATCTGGGAGGGTTGTATTTTGTTTAATTTTTCCCAGAGTTGTTTGCCATTTTGGAAAATCTTGCCACCAGTTGGGATGCTTTTATGGTGTTGGGAGTGTCCACACAGCACACCTGCTTCAGACTGTGGTACAGCTGCCATGTTTGAGGAGTTCTCCAGGCCTTGCGTCTTATAGGGCTCTCAGGCCTGATCTTGTGAACATTGAAACCTATATTAAAACCAAAAAACCAAACCCATTGCCGTTGAGCCCATTCCAACTCATAGCAACCCTATAGGACAGAGTAGAACTGCCCCATATGGTTTCCAAGGAGTGCCTGGTGGTTTTGAGCTGCTGACCTTTCGGTTAGCAGCCATAGCTCTTAACCACTATGCCACCAGGGTTTCCGAAACCCGTATTAATACGTCATAAACCACTCTCCTTTTAATTCTCCTTTATGTTATAGTGGAGCATTGTATTAAGATTCCCCCCCATTATATGAATTTATGTGTATTAGATTTTCTAAGAATTTCTTTTCAAGATAGTTTTTAAAGTGGGGCATTGTTTCTGATGCCCTGAGAACCATTGGTTCAAGGTCACGATGATGAAATATTAGGTTGGTGTGTATATGAAAGGAAGTGGCAGTGCTGATGAGGGAAGGGGATAGCTCTTATAGGCTGCAGGTGGAGCAAAGCTCGAGGTAATTGTTGGTGGGGGTAATTGATCTGTCCTGACTTCCTGGAGATTGACTCTGGTAGTCTATAAAGCATTCCTGAGGACTCAGTCTTCAGTACTTGCCACCTTCACCAACACCAAGCCCTACCCCATCACCATGCCCTCTCTTAGTGGGAAAACTGGGTTGTTGACCGTCCAAGCCACAGATTTCAGAGAAGAGTGTGCTTAAGAGGTACAGGGCAGAGACGAGGGTAAGAATCAAGCTGCTCAAGCCTCATGGAGGAGTCCTGATGGCACAGTGGTTAAGAGCTTGGCTGCTAACCAAAAGGTGGGCATTTCAAATCCACCAGCCACTCCTTGGAAAGCCTATGGGGCAGTTCTGTTCTGTCCTATAGGGTCACTGAGTTGGAATCAACTCGACGGCAACAGGTTTTTGGGCCTCACAGTTATTTAAGAGGCCTTGTAGATGCAGAGGTGAAACCATTTGACCAGCTCAGTTCTCCTGGCCTTTGCCCTTCATCTGTGTGTTCGTGGTAATGAGCTGTGCCCCATTACACACCCCAGCTGCCCTTTCCAAAAGCAGTGTTTGCTCAGCAGGGTAAGGTTACTTGGAGCCCCCAAGTTTAAGGGCCCTTTATTTCCATGAGCTGCATTTATCCCGCCTAGGCTCGGACACCCACCATCCATCCATCATCCCGCCACTTGATACCATGCCAGTGACCCTGCACCCTGGGTTGAGAGAAATGACCCTTTACCAGCTCCTGACGACTTGGGCACTGGTGGAAATTTGTGGGGTTTCCAGTAATAATTGTTCTCCTCCCTCCATTTGTTATTGATATTTGGGGTGGTTCAGTGTTTTAGAAGTGTATGTTCTCCAGCAGTGTATCAGGGACATGTTGAGGAGAAAATAGAGTTAATTCAGCCAGATCATGGCAGTTCCTGAGAAGGGTTTATTCAAGGGCAAGAGGTTGAACTTCATTTAATTTGGTTTCCTTTATGACCAGGTCCACTGTTAATAAAAAAAAAAAAAAAGAGATTCTGCTGTGTCTTTGCTTATGCCTCCACAAGTCTCTTGGTACAATGTGAGTGATGCTGTGGGCAGCTTAATCTTTTGCTGCACTCATCCTGGGGGACAAGGTGGCATCAGCTACAGTATGCCCAGTAGGGTAATTGGGTAGGCTGCCTGTGGAGTCCAGGCCAGGCTTCTCAAATGGTAGAAATCTAGATTAGAGTGCTGAGGTTGCCTGTCGGAGCTGTGGCATGTTCCCGGCTTCTGCATGAAGTAACTCAGCTTTATTTTCTGGGGTGGGACCTTTCCTGTATTTTTATTTCATTGCAGCATATTCAGTCCCCCCTCTAGTTTCAAACAAATCAACTCAAGCCAAGGAAGTTAACTTTTTCCTGATTGTAAAAGTGACACTGTCTATTAGAGAAAATTCACAAAATACAGGAAAATATAAAGAAGAAATTTTAAAACTAGCAGTATTGATATTTTGGTATTTGCCGTTGAAGTCTTGTAGGGAAAATAATTACTCTAAAAGCATTGGAGTGTATTTTGTATTTGTGATTTCAAAGGTGGTTCATTCGGTGACTTTCTAATTTTTAAATTGATTTAATTCAATTATTTTGAAATTCTCTTTTTTTTTTTTTTTTTTTTTAAAAGATGTGGTCTGTGCCAGTAACTTGACAACAGTGGACTCTGAACTGACACCTCACTGGAGGTGGAGTCCTGGAGTCCTGGTCTTCCTGGGGACGTGTATACCTTCTCTGACTCCATTTGAAAATGATCCCCTGTGTTCTGGCATACACTTTGTAAACACAGAGAGGCACCCTGACCTCATGAAGGAATCGCAGGATTGGGAGTCGGGGACTCCTTTTACCCTTGACTTTCTGTGACCATCAGTGGAAAAACAGGGTGACAGAGACCTGTGTTTGCTCTTCCCTTTGAAACGAGAATCAAACTGACAACCATTCCAAGATCTGAGGGTGCACGACCAGCGCCCCCTCCTTCCTTGTGGGTTTAGTTTGTCATCACAGTATGGAAATTATGGATGATGAGCCCCTGTTCAGCAATTAACCTTGCGGCCATTTCTCTTCTACTTTAAGCTTTATACTGAAATCGATACTCCTAACTTATTTTTAAAGAATATGCTGTTACACGGCGCATCTCCTGTTTTCTGGCTTTTATTAAAATGCAAATCGTCCTGACTTCAAAGTGGCATAATCGAATCCTGCAAGAAGTTATAACTATGATGCTTTTCCTTTTCTGTGGCATTTCTGTTTTATCTGGCTGGTCTGGCTTTTCTGACTGTCTTGCACTTTACGTTGGTGAGATCTGTCTGGTTAGGCTGGTCCCGGGCGAGTGGACGGGCCGACATGCGCAGCGTTCAGTTAGGTCCTGGGGTGTGCAGGCGCCGTCCTGTGCTCAGCAGCACCACCCCACAGCGTGCAGACCTGTGTGGGCACAGAGCTGTGGTCATTATTTTGGCAGTTAATAGATTTCTCTGTATTTACTTAGAGAAACGAAGTCCCTGTGTCTTTCTGCCTTTGCTCTTCCCACTTCTGCTCTTTTTATTTAAAAAAAAAAAAAAGTCATGAAACTGAAATAGGCTCCCTTCTCTCCCTGACCTCCAATAGCAGAACATACCCTGGTTTGGTGTTCCACGCGTGTCCCTAAATGCCAGAAGATGATGTCATTCATCATTCAGGTCTTCCTTTCCACGTGAGAAGGAGATGTGTCCTTCACAGCAGTGTTTTCTAGAAACATGCCCGGTTGAAGCCTTGCTATCCGTGGAAGCACAGGAGCACAGCTCTGTGCCCATCCACGCCCGATGGAGGTGCCTTGGTCAGAACTGCAGCCTGTGAAGACTGAAGGGGCTGCTGGGTTTCCTTCACTAGGAGCCAAGACTTGCTCGTGCTCACCTGTGCTCTTCAGGTCCTCTTCAAGGTCAGCTCCCTGTGGGCGGGAGAATGAACATCTGAGCTGCTGCTGGACCAGGTCAGTTTAGGCTCACTCTTGGAAATGTATCCTCGTCTAAACAAGGGGGCGATACTTGCTTCCCCGTCCTTTGACTCATCCCAGGTAGCTGGAGGATTCTCCTGTTTGTGGCCAGGGTGCCACAGCTGAGGGGCTTTGAAGTCCCAGAGCCCCCTCTCCTTCTTTTGATTACATGTGTTTCTGCTAAAGATGTCTTTTCTCAGTGCATACAGGGGGCATGAATAAGTGGCTCAGTCCCCTGTAGCTTTTTGTACTTTGCGGTTTCTCATCCTGTTTTACTAACCATAACATGGGAAGGGGCATGATCAGAAGGCATGTGTCCCAGGAAATCAGCTAACTGCATGGCTCAGAAACCTTCTGGCATGTCTCAGAGCAAGCCTGCAAACACACCGTGGTCCTGACCAGCTGAGGCCAGCTGCCTCTGGTGATGTGAGCCGAGGCTTCTGGAAATGTGCCTTTCCTTTTCAGGTCTCACTGTGTTTGGGAATGCCAGAGCTGAGAGGCGTCCTGCAGGTGCAGGGGGGGGCCTGTCTGGTCCAGACAGTCTATCCAAGCCAAGCGAGGCCCATCAGAAAGCCTTGTTCAGTACCAGAGCATCCGTCTCCTTGGGTGTCCAAGAGGGCAGTCGGGGTGTCTCAGGAAGAGCTGATGTTCTCCTAGCAGCTTCCCTTTGCTCTGTACATCACTCCTCAGCACAGATCTCATTTGAGCACATTTCAGAAGCACCAGAGATGGTTTTATAGCTTCAAAGTAATAGGTGTTATTTAGGAATAAATATTTGGCACCTCAACAAATGG
Source organism: Trichechus manatus latirostris (assembly GCF_000243295.1). Taxonomy (NCBI): domain Eukaryota; kingdom Metazoa; phylum Chordata; class Mammalia; order Sirenia; family Trichechidae; genus Trichechus; species Trichechus manatus. The sequence continues at coordinate 9,521,630 of NW_004444018.1, forward strand.
GTAAATACATGGTTGAATAAAGTCAGGGCAGGGTGACTTGTAGTTGTTACCACTTCTGTGACTTTATGAGAAGATAGTCCTATCACTGATATTTATAAGATGTGTTGCCTGAAAGATTCCCAGAGGTCTTCACTGACTAGGGAGTGTGTGTGTGTGTGTGTGTGTGTGTGTGTGTGTGTAAAATGGTGTGTAAAATGGGGATAAGAACATTAGAGTTCATTTTACAATGGCTGTTTTGGGGGATACCCACGTAACTTCCAAGGAGATTTAAATTGGAACAGTACAGTGGGAGGCACACCTGGTGCAGGTGGGGGCATGTGCCTGAAACTTCAGCCAACACAGCTCAGATAGGCCTGCTGCCATGTGCGGCGAACCTCTGAGGTGCTTCTTCACTACTAGGTCCTGGAGTCCTGACAAAACTGAGTTGTAAACCTAGTCTGTTCTCACCTCACCTCTTCTTCTGATACCTTTGTTCCCCTTTTTGATATTGGTCTCTCATCCTGTCTGCTGACCCAGGTGCCCTGTGCTCTCCAAGTGCCTGGCCTGCCTCTCCCTTCTCATCTCATCCCTGCAACACCTCACATGGTGATGCCTTTCCTCCACTGAAACTACCTCGTCATTTCCCTCTTTTTCCAGTTAGTCTGGTTTCTCTAGCATGGCTCTCCTTGATAGGCAATGTGATAAGCTAGTACAGTCAGTAGGCTTATGTGTGCAGTCATGTGATGCCCTTTTCGTCCCTTAGTATTCTTCATGTTAAGAAAGGTTTACTGAAGGTATGATTCCATAAATCCATAGCTCAGACTCTCCTTCTTCTTGGAAATGGAGCATTAGATTAATTATATGACACTATAATTAATAATATGGGCCCAGTGGTGGTTCAGTGGTAGAATTCTCGCCTTCCATGCGGGACACCCGGGTTCAGTTCTCGGCCAATGCACCTTTTGCGCAGCTACCACCCACCTACCAGTGGAGGTTTGTGTGTTGCCATGATTCTGAATAGGTTTCAGTAGAGCTTCCAGACTAAGTGTTTTGTTCCATTTTGCGTGGGGCTGCCATGAGCCAGGGCAAACTCGATGGCAGCTAACGACAAGAAGAAATAATTAATAAGCAATTTATCTTGCTTATTACGCCTTTCTCCAAAAAGGTCACGTGGGAAATTGTTGACATCTAGAAATACCAGCTTTAAGTTGAGTCTTAGGCAAGAACCAGTGAGTCACAATATGGTTTTTTGTGTTTACTTTATTTGGTGACATTTCAGACATAGAAGTAGAGTATGAAATACGTAATGAGTCAACATATGGAAATAGTAAAAATCATATTGTACAGCCAGAAGTTAAATGTCTGAATTCCATGTGTGCACAATTAAATTTGGTATACTATAAATAGAGATTTAAAATATCAAATTACATTAAATCATTTGCTTAACCCAATATGGGTTTTAAAATTTTCTGTTGTTCTCTGACCCTGCTTTGCTGTCAGCTGTGTTAGTACAGCAAAGCCATCATAACTGAGAAGATTGCTTTAATGACCCGCTGAGGACATGTCTCTGTTTTGTCTTCTATTAGAAGTTTGGTTCTGAGTTCTGATATCCATGTTGCTTTGTTCTCCAGGATACATATTGGAAAGCCAGGGAGTTTTCATTTTGAATCGTAATCATCTATTCTTATTTCTTGCTCAAAGCTAAGATGTGAGTAGTAATTGCTTCAACCTTACACTTTTTATAATTTTGGATAACAGCTGGGACAGGTGTCTTCATGAAGGGATCCTTGACAAGGGAAAATAGAGTAAGACACCCATTAAAATACCTCCCCCCAACCCCCATTTCTCCTTACTTGCAGTATAGATCTGTTGATAGAATACCGTCGGGATACCAAAGGACCAAATTAGTAAATACAGATTGAGTTCTCTGACTCAGGTCACAAAGGAGAGTATTCAACACCATACTTCTTATAATTTGAGAAGTATAAGTGGGGCAGAAATGGGATGGGGTGGGGTTGAAAGTTTTAAAGTAAAGATTAGCTAGTCTTGAAACTCTATTTGGATATTAACAGTTTTTCCCTTAAATCACACACCATGTCCTTCGAGGCCGCATTGGGCTCATCAGTTTTGATGTGGGCTAAAGCCACTCATTTGGAGGTGTAAATGTTCTTGGTATTTAACCGGGAATGGTTGGGACAATTATGCTTTCCGTTCTGATCAACTGACTGTCTTTGATTTGATGTGAGCCACACTGAGATAAAGCAGATACAGTTTTTGATTATATAATACATAATAACCTTGTTGCCGTTGAGTTGATTTCAACTCATAGTTCCCTCTATAGGGCAGAGTAGAACTGCCCCACAGGGTTTCCAAGGCTTCTTTACAGAAGCGGACTGCCACGTCTTTCTTCCGCAGAGTGACTGGAGGGTTCAAACCACCAACCTTTCAGTTAGCAGCCGAGCTCTTTAACCACTGCACCACCAGGGCTCCTTGTAATGTGTAATAGAGATCTCTAAAAAGAGGTGATTGAGAAGCAGGCTTTGCTGTGATTCTCTAACAGCTGGTTTGGATTGGTCAGTACACTTCTGGGTTTGTGATGAACCTGGGAGAAAAGTGGGAAGACATCGTATACGCTTAGCATTTTGTTTAATAATTTGGGGGAAAAAGATTTTAATGCAAATCACACACCAACTTTCTCTTGAAACAGGACATTAATCGTTGGCATGTTTGATATGTCTGCCCCTGTTGTGCATCTTAGGTCCCTGGGTGGCATAAACAGTTTACACTCTGACTGCTAACCAAAAGGTTGGTGGTTTGCATCCACCCAGCAGCGCTGCAGAAGAAAGGCCTGGCGATCTACTTCTGTAAGATCACAGCCATTGAAAATCGTATGGAGTAGTTCTGTCCTAAAACACATGAGATTACCATGTGTCAGTTTGGTTTTATTGTGCATCTTATAGGAGCAGTCAGTAACCAGATATAACAATTTGAATCAAGTTCAGGACCAATCAGAACATCTTGAAGGTTTTCAGTCAGTGAAATAATGCTCTGGAATCTCTAAAGAATTTCCTTTGTACTGGTGATATGCTGTTTTCTAAATGAACCCCCTTGAGAAATGTACTGCAGGTCCAGTTGCCTCCATGAACTACTACCTCCTTTACCATGAGACCAGAAGAAATGGATGGTACCTGGCTACCATGACTGAATGTTTTGATTATGGACCCAATAGATGGATCCTAATCAAATGGAAAGTCATGGAACAGAAATTCACATTCAAAAGGAAACCAGACTTACTGGATCCATTAAGACTGGGGTAACTCCCAAATCTATTGCCTGGAAATAATCTTTAAACCTTGAACCAAAACTAACCCACGAAACCATCATTAAACTAAACAACAGTCTGGCTCATTTAATAAAGAATGTTTGCCTTGATCATTGCGTTCCTATAAAGAATTATCTAGATGAGTTCAAATTGACAACAGTTAATCTAAAGCACAGACGAGAACTTCAGGGGGCAGAGAGTGTGAATTAATGGTGATGAAACCATATGGGCAGAGACAGTGAGAATGGTGACACAGTATGAAGTATGTAACCAGTGTCACTGAACTGCACATGGAGAAGTTTTGACTAGATGTGTGTTTGGTTGGGAGCCCTGGTGGTGCAGTGGTTAAGAGCTATGGCTGCTAACCAAAAGGGTGGCCGTTGGAATCCACCAGCTGCTCATTCGAAACCCTATGGGGCAGTTCTACTCTGTCCTGTAGGGTTGCTATGAGTTGGAGTCGACTCAACAGCAGTCGGTTTGTTTGTTCGTGTTTGGTTGTGTATATTACCACCAAAACTAAATAAATTTAATAAATAAATAAATGAACCCCTTTGGCCCCAAATTCAGACCATTTTTGAAAAAAAGAAATTGCTGCGTGGCTTTAGTTTGTCTATGAGTAAGAGCAGCGCCCCTGCGGCCCTCATGCTTCGCCTAGCTCTCTTCCTGCCACGTGCTTTCACATGCTTCACCTGGAAAATGGACATGGAGGTGATGAGTGCCAGAGAGAGGGTCCTGTGACAGTGGCCACACTGAATCTTCTTGAATAGAAAGGGTTATACAAATGTTTGTATTTTAAATCTCCCCAGATTTTTGCTGTCTAGTGATTGAGATATACCCTTAAGAATTTCTGCTGTGTTTAAGGGTTCCTTCAGGATGATACAAGGGTGATCATGTGTGATTAAGTTTTCTCTAAGCTTAAGCTTGAGGGTGGTTGGAATTTTTGAGTGGCTTTGCTTGCTTTTGTAAGATTTTACCATTGATTTTTTGAGGGACATTAAAAAACTTGGGTATTTGAAAGTATGAAAGTAAAATCCTCTGATTTTTTTTTTTTTTTTGAAGTTGTAATTTACGAAGATGGAATTTATTTAGTAGGCTCTACTTGCTTTTAATATTTGTCTGTGGAAAAAACCCTAAAATTTAAATATTTTCCTAAGAGTAGGACCCCTTGAAATGACAAGAATCATAATGAGGAAGGGGAGGTCTCTCATCCTTTTTAAAGGTGTTTAATCCTTTTTTGGAATGATTTCCTCACTCCCTGATTACCTTAAATAAATATATGCCATGAAATAAAAGCTGTATTGCTCTTGAAAAACAAAAGTGTAGCATTGCATTCCTTTCAGCAGATGTCAGGATGGATTGGGGAGAACTTGGAGAGAAAAGTGTTTGTTCCAGTGTCGTCAAGCTGGCCTGTCTGAGAGCTGGGGGGAGAACTGTCAACATGAGTGCCACGTCTGATCCCGAGAGGCTGGGAGTGAAGTCACCCTGGTGGGGCTGTGGCTTTTTATAGCCCTTTGATCTTGCCAGCCTCCCATCCTGGCCACAAACTCACATTAGCAGTCAGTCCCCCCTCCCATGTGTCGTCTCTTGATGATGTGATTGTCACGGGATCAAATGCTCCCCGTGATGTGGCAGTTCATGAATTCTTAATGTACCACTTGCAGCAAGTGGTAGACTAAACTTTTCATTCATAGCAGATAAGTTGCTGCTTCACTGGAACATCATAGAACATGTGTACCTTTTTATAAATTACGAGGTAGGTGTCTTTGCATAAGAGTGGGCATGAAGATTGTAGAGAACACATAGAGACTTTTGTAGTTTTTAAATAAAAAGACCTTAGAGCATGTTGGCAGTTTGGGTAGGAATAAATGTTCTGTGAAGTTTCAGGAATAATATATTGTTTGCTCTACGTTTAGTCTTTAATGTGTTTTTAAAAAAACTCCTTTATCAGCCCCTAACCGTTTTATCTGAAACACTCTTTCAGAAGTCATCCTGTGTTTATTTTAACCAGGAAGCTGATTAGAGTTCATTGATAGAAAGTGATAGGCTATACACATGGCCCTGAAAAATATTTTTGTCCTTGACACCTAAAATGTGTTGTCAAAAGTATTGTCACATTCGGTCGTAGGTGGTGCGTAGGGTTTTATTGTTTGAGATCACAGATTAAAAGGGCACCAAAGCTCAATGAACTCAGGTGTTTTCCAGGAATTTTAATTTGCATTTTGCCCCTGGGATGTTCACATTTCTTTTCACCCCTAATTTTGTGGAACGAATAAAGCATAACCTTTGATCACTGGGCATAGTTTCTTCTAGGAGATTGCGGGAGGACATAGGAAAGAGCGTTTCAGGAGGGGTGAACGTCCAGTCTGCTGAAATAAAAAGGGGGAGCCTTAAACACTATCCATTCCTTGCCAGCTGCTCTCTGCAAACCTCCAGACTCTCCTCTAAGAAAGGAAATGCTTCTTCCTGAAAAAACTATGGCAACATTAAAGTGACTCACCCAAGTAAGGTAGCCCGTGACCTGTGAGAGCAAGCGGCTAACTTCTGGGGGTTGATTTGCCTTCTCTTTCTGACTCCCAGTGATCCTGACCAGCCTTCTGACTACACTCCCCATTTACCACAGTGTGATGACATGGAGGGAGGGGTGGTGGTGGCATCTCAGACAGGGATGAGGTACATGAACGTTTCTCAGTGTGGGAGATGCTTTACAACCTTTCATCCAACCGTTAGTCCATCCAGGTGCCATGTAAAGCAAATTCCTCACCACTTACACCTGTAGTTCTGAAATGTTATATTGTCCTGACGTGGGAGAAGAAACATAAACTTCCTAAACAATAGTGTGCATTCAAGAAGGAGGAAAGAAAAAAAAAAAAACACTGATTTCACTCTAGTTACGGCAAAAGTGATGGTGTAACTAACCCAGCCTCCCTGGAAAACTAGGTATCATTGAACTTGAACAACAGGATCAATGAGGAATTAGCCCAGGCCAGACCTTAGTTGCAGAGACATGCTGTTTTGCAGCAGTTGGCAATTTAGCATGCATCAGCTTGTGAATTCTTCTGGCTTTGGTTTCTCGGCAACTTGCACAAATTTTAAATCTGAATATAAGCACACATACACAAAACAGAATAAAAAGTGAATGAAATGACAAAAAGCCTAATGACATAAGCCCTGTCTGCCACGGCCCTCAGTAACTAGCAAATAAATGTGAGCCACTGCCTGGCTGTTCCAAGATTCTGGTGGAAAGGAAGACAGAGTAGCTGTAATAGCTCATTTTGTCATAAAATGATTACCTTCATGTTTTTACAATGCAAGAAAATCACCAGTAATATGCAAGAGAGACGATCTGTTCAGGGAATGGTTTTATTGTTAACGGAGCAGTCTTGCCCTGTACTTTTAATTAGCCCTGCATCAGGATTCTTAGAAGTCATAGATCTTGCCAGCAACAAGTTCAGCCCAGGAACGAGTAGGAGATGACTTCCTGATACTGGCTTTATTGGTCTTCTCTGGTCACCTTCTCCTGTAGAAACTCTCGGGACTCTATATTATAGAATGCAGGTTACTTCTGGGTGGGCAGGTCCGACCCAAAGTGTCCACCAGGAGGGAGATGCAGGAGCAGTCCCAGATCACTGTGTCTTAATGTTTCTATTGGAGACTTGGACTTCAGGTAACTCAGTGGTGAGTGCAGAGATGAGGCGGGCCTAACGGGATTGCCATGAACTTAGCAGTCTAAAGGATCTTGTTAGACCACGCAGTATTTAGATTGATATGGAAAACAAGTGACCAGCTCTTGATTTGAAAGAAGGGTTATTGTGGACCAACTGGATGGACAGAGGTCAAATGTGGGTATTATAACACTGGAATGCCTTTAAATATCTAATACTGTAATGCCACTTATATGCCATTGGAGTCTATGTCTAGAGCAACATGGATTGAGAAAGGTCTAAATAAAAGTTATGGGGATGAAAAATAAGATCTACAAGAGAAGTTTAAAGAAATTGGATTGTTCTGTCTAGAACAGCAGCATCAGGGCTCTGAGCGGGGCTGGCACAGTGAAAGGGAGTTGCCTCCTTTGTGCCTCTTGACGAGTCACCCACACCTCTTGGCTGATGGCCTCCCCTAAAATGAGGAAGCCAGATATCCTGCCATCTTTGCATTTACACTCAAAGGAGGTATTCACAAGTTACTCTTTATTTTCACAGAACAAAAGTAACTTTAAATTGCATTGGTTGGTTTAAGAACGATATTTTTTGTAAATAACAAGTCAATAGTGAACATACTGCGTCACTAATACCAGTTGCTGTCGAGTTGACTCTGACTCATGGCAACCCCAAGTGTGTCAGAGTAGAAATGTGCTCTGCAGGGTTTTCAATGGCTGATTTTTCAGAGGCAGATCACCAGGCCTTTCTTCCAAGGCACCTCTGGGTGGACTCAAACCTTCAACCTTTTGGTTAGCAGTGGAGCGCACCCAGGGACTTGGTGTTACTAATACAGACTGTTAATAAATTCATTTGTTATATTTTTATATGGCTATTTTCAATGCTAATTATATGTTGGCTTAGCTAAAAATAGGATCACACTTTCAAGTAAGTCCTATCCGACCATCAGAACACAATATTTTAAGTAATACTTCTCTCAAAAGCTCTAGGACAAGCTGTTTGTACAGAAACAGTTTATGAATTTGCTAATTTGTTTATTCCCACTGTGGATATCATGTTTGTTTATTCAGTCATTCATTTTTCATGCAATTAATTTTAAGAAGTCTTCCAAATAGTCACTGGTTTTTTGTTTTTTTTTCTGTCAAGAACAATGATTTGTCATGGGTGACTAAGATTGCTGACATTTTGATTTTTTTTATTCTTGAGAGTTTGTAAAAACAATTAAAATTTTGCTGTTATTGCATGATTAATATATTTCCTTTTCCCACAGAATGAAAGCATGTTAAAGATGCTATTTCAACTCTAGAAACTAATAGGAATAGCATTTAGGGGCATTTGGGAGGAACTAGAAGACGCTGCGAGGAAAGCACCAGCTTTGTTAGCCGTGCTTTGTACCTGAGGAGCTGGAGGCTGTGGGGTGGTTTCCCCTCAGTCCCGGGGGACTTCGGTGGGGGAGGCAGTCAGGTGGCTTACAGGGCACAGCTACCCCAGAGGGCTCTATCTCCCCAAGCCCCTCCCCATAGGCCTGTGCCTACATTTATAGAAACAACTGCCCGTGCAAAATCAAACAGCCATCACTTTCCTGTCCTTTGTATAATTTCACGCCCAGCCTCTTTATTCTGCGTTTTATTTTCTCCCTTTAGAGTTATACTGCTACCAAGAACAGTTTATATGGAGCGCCATATATTATGGTTGTAATTCTGCTAGTAAAGTGGATGATCAAACACAAACCCAAATTTAACTTCTAGTTTTAGAACCATTGTAAAGCCGCATTATAACAACCTTTTTCTAAAGGGAAAATGTCGAGGCCCCCTCTAAGTACATTTTATCTTAGGCTGCCTCCCCAGCCTGGGGCTCCCTGTTTTCCACCTCTTCCTCAGAGTCTGTCTCCATCCCTGAGATTAAAGAGGAGGAGAGAAGGGAGGTCTCGCTCCTTTCCCCTCCCCTCCTTCACTTACTTCTGACCAGATCCTCCCACTTACCTCCCCCAGGCCTATTCACAGAGTGGGGCCTGTTCATGGAAGTGGAGTGCTTGCGCAGGCAGACACACTTACACACACACACACTTACACACACACACACTTACACACACACACACACACACACACACACACACACACACACACACACACACAGAGCAACGCCCAGCTCTCTGTCCTTTTGTGCAGTGGTAACAGTCTGAATATTGGATCATCCCTGCTCCTCTCATGCTTGTTGATCTCCACAGACAGTAAGTAACACTAAATGACAGCCAGAGATAGAAAAAATGCTGATCTTAGTGAGGAACCATCTGAAAAGTTCCTTTTCTAATATGAGACATGGTAAAGAATTGCAGTTCATTTGTCAGTGAAGGGTCCACCTGGAAAGATGTGACTGGTTCATTGTTTCCCTTCGGAAAGAAAACTGACAGTGTGAACTTTGGGAAACAGCATAATCAGGCAGTTCCATCACCAAGTTATGTCCCTGCATCAGGAAGAAAAAGTAATGGCACTGACCTTGTGGGCATATGAAGAGGCTCCAACCTTTTTCGCATTCCTCCTGCCACATTTTGTCAGGCTTCTCAAACCAAAAGGCTCTGTGCCATTCAGAACCTTAGCCAAGTTTAATGGATGTGAGTGAAACATTTGGAGGTAAAGGAAGAATCTTTTAGCAGCAGTGACTTGTGCTTTGAACTGTGTGGGAAATGACCTCATGAGAAGATTGATTTTTGCTAGAAAAATGGAGAATAAAGGAAACGACTCAGGAATAAGAATGCCTTTTAAATCAGTTATGTAGCATTGTAAAATTCTCATATGTTGCTGTGGTTAGGTGCCGTCGAGTTGATTTCGACTCATAGTGACCCCATGTGACGGAGTAGATCTGCCCCCATAGGATTTTTTTAGACTATAATGTTTATGGGAGCAGATCACCAAGACTTTCTTCTTTATAGAGTTCACACTGCCAACCTTCCAGTTAGTGGCCAAGTGCTTAACTGGTGTGTGCCCAGGCAGTACTGTGTATTCAGAGTTTTGGGGTGTGTCCTTGTGGGCATGGCTTGTGTGTGTTTGTATGTATGTGTGTTGCGGGGAGTGACACTTTTCAAAAGTACAGTAAACGGGGCCGTGATCTCACCATATGTGTTGAACACAACTCTTCTGCATTTAATGAAGACTTTAGCCTTTAGGGGTAAATAAAACATCGCTAAACAGGGATGGCCTGAAATTTTTTTTGCTGGCTGTAATAATTAAAGCCATGAAAAAGGTGGTGGGGTTATGTTACTTATTAACTTGAATCGCTCTTAGATTTGATCAAGGCGCAGTTGCCTGTGGCACTTTGTTTCATGTTTGTCCTTTGTTTCATTGACATGGTCTGCCCTGGCCTCTGGTTGCTCTATAAAAGCAGCGAAGCCGTCAGGAAACCAGACCCAAACGGGCTTTTACCAGACCTCCTGTCCAGCCTTCTCCTTGTCCCAACCCGTCCCCTCCCCGCAAACATTCCAGCCAGTAGCCTTGAGCCTGAAAATCAGCTGTAAGGTTGTGTGCTTGTGGGTGGGAGGAGGGACCTGGAAGAAATCTTCTCTCCTGGAGTGAAGTGGATGGGGCCAGGTGTACCTGAACCTGAGAGTTTCTAAAGGATGTCTTTAAGAGTTAGGTTGGCTATAAGAGGAACTTGGAACCCAGATGTATTCGTTTTCTGCAGCTTCTGTAGCAAATTACCACAAACCTAGTGGCTTAAAACAACACAAATTTATCATCATACAGTTCTGGATGTCAGAAGTCCCAAATCAGTTCCACTGTGCCAAAGTCAGTGATCAGCAGGGCTGCCCTCCTTCTAGGGAGAACCCGTTGCCTTGCCTTTTCCAGCTCTTAAGGGCTGCTTCCACTGCTTAGCTCATGGTCCCATTCTTCCATCTTCAAAACTAGCAATGTCGGGCCGAATCCTTCTCATGCTGCCATCTCTTTGGTTCTCTCTCTTGCCTTCCTGTTCCACTTACAATGACTCGTATGATTCCATTGGGCCCACCTGGATAATCCAGGCTAATCTCCCCATGTCAGGGTCAGTTGATGAGCAATCTTAATTCCACCTGCAACCTTAATTCCCCTTTGTGGTGTATAACCTAACATGTCACAGGTTGTAGGGATTAGGATGTGGACATCTTTGGGGGCTGTTATTCTGCCTGCTACACCAGAGAACGTTGATGATGTAAAAGATAAGTTCGTTTGGGGAAGTTCACAGGTTAGATAGAGGACAAAAACAGAGCGTGATATTAGAAGTGGGTTTTCAGTGGTTGTATACCTTCCTACAACTTCTTAAAACTACTGTCAGGAAAAATACACATTGTGTACCAGTAGGAAAAATCATATTTTTAGTTTTAATGCAGTTTCTATCTTACTGTAATACCTAGCATGCCTACTACTGAATATAAAGAGAAATTTTAAGTGTGACAGATAATTTATAATCTTAGTTTGGGGAAAATTGACAATTTTTCTATTCAAAAGAATGACCCAGCTATCATAGTTTTATTGGCTTAATAAATGAATTATAGTAATCATTTATTTTGTCTTGGGAATTTTTTTGTTTGCTATTATTTGTTTTTATTAACATTTCATAGGAAAACCTCCAGTAAAAATCATCCTGTTTTTTAACACTGTAAACACCCTTTCTTGATGCACACATCTGTAAAATTTTTTACATAGTTTTAATCGCTGTGTATATGTTCTTGTGTGTTACGTGACTTGACATTTCTCTGTCCCCTTTCCCCAGTCATCTTCCTCAAGGTTGTGGGTAATATCTGCCCCTATTTGCAAGGCCATTGAAAGTCAACTGAGGTAATAGATGTGAGAAGTTCTCTGGGAGATAGGCACTGTCTGCATTTGCATAAAGCAGAGCACCAGTGGCTAAGCTGTAGAAAATGTCCCTGAGAGAGATACGACATTTACCTGTAATGGTTTTCTTTGCCTGCAAAATTAATGGTGTAAGGCTTTTTAAAAGTCTGTTAACGTTGAATTTTTCCTTTAAAGTTGATCCTATTTAAGCAAATTTTCATCATTTCAGTGCTAAGAACCAGTGCTAATGAGCACACGATTGAAACTTTGATCCTGCCACAAAACAGGTTACATTAATTCACCCCTGGCTGTGCTGGGTGCTTGCTGGGGGAGAGTCAAAGCAAAGACATCCTCCCAGGCCTTCAAGGAGCTCAGAAAGTTGAGCATTACCCACAGCAGCACTCAAATAATTCTGCTATATGGAAAAATAGGATGACTGCCAAGAACATTAAATGGGAATGAATGACGGAATAAAACCTAGGAAGCAAAAATTGTGTCAGGGAGGGTGAAGTTGGGGAAGGGTTCTTGAAAAAGGGTGGCCCCTGAAAAGTGATTAGAGAGGAGAGAGGGCATTCCAGGCAGAAAAACTGGCACTGGAAAAGATGGTTAGGGGCCAGAAATGCGGGTATTGAATGGCACACACTGGGGCATGCATGTCATTGTCTCAGTCTGGACAGGAGAAGCCCTGCCAGGGGTGTGCAAACTGGGTTTATTATCCCGGTCCTTGCACCTACGCAGGCGTAATGCTGCCCTAGACCTGCAGTAGAGGGGGCGCTGGAAATGAATGGAGGGAGAAGAATGGAGAGAGCTTGCTTGGCAGCTGGTTTACATTTGGTGGTTACATTTTGGTAGGGTCACGGGTTGCATTCCTTGCCTCAGCATCTCGGCCTGTGCACGACGATTGGTGTTTCAGGAGCATGGGGGAAGGAGGGTCTATCGTTGTGAACTCTCGCCCAGGAGCAAAATGATTCTTTAGGCTGAAAGGGTACCAACGTCGATGTTTTCCTGACACCCTGGAAAGTTGGGTCGTATTTTTACGGGTGAGGAAATGAAGTCGCAAAGCTTGAGCCTAATGTCGCAAGGTGAGTAGCCAGGCAGGTTCAACCCAGGTTCCAGGTGACTCACCACCTGAAGGTGCCTCTAGTGCCTGCTGTTTGCGTTCGGAGGGAAGGCGGTGGTTTTTAAAGAGGCGTTTCATCGGTTGCACCAGATACGGATGCGTCCGGAGCGGTGGAGCGCGCAGTGCGGGAAAGGGCTCACAGCCTCCACGAACCTCGGTTTCCTAGTGGATAACTGCGGTGCTGGAGGCATTCCCCGGACGCCCGGCAGAGTAAGGGTACGGGGCCAGGACGGCGCCCTCCCTAGGTGCCTCGACGCGCCCGGCGGCTCCCTGGGCGCGCGCGGACTTGGTCGTTGCTCCCACCCTCCCCGCGCTCGCCGCCGGTGACCCCCTCACCGTTCTGGGCCCAGCCTCTGCCTGGGCTCCGCGTTGTGCGTGGTCTCCGCTCTCGGAGCTGCGAGGCCGCCGTGACGCGCGCCAGCGGCGGTCTTTAGCTAGGGCCGCGTGGCTGGTGGGTAAGTGGCAAGGGCGTGGAGGACGAATGGCGACCGATGGGGTTCCAGGGCCAAAACTACTTGCCTCGTTAAAACCTTCTTGGATTAGGTATGCTGCCGGACTTTGGAGCCAGGCTTTTGGGCATACGTGAGAGTCCCTACATACATACCTTCTCGCCCGGCATCTTCCCCCTGGGAACCGCCCGCGCTTCCCTGAAGTCAAGGATGCTGGTGGCTCCGTCCTCTGCGACAGACTTTGAGTCGGTAGTGTCGAGGAACTACACTTGTTCTTCCAGGGCCTTGGCTTTCAGAAAGGGAAAGTTACTTAGTCGTGTCAAGGATTTTTTCTGACTCAAAATCCATTGTCTTCGTGCTTCTGATCTGGGTCGTTCTTTGCTTTCAGAGACGAACGTGCTCTGGGGACAGTGTCAGTGCGGTTCTCAAAATCATTAACGTGAAGTTAGAGATCGGGGAGGAAGACTAGAGTAGGTTAGGGCAACATCACCCAGCGGGCCTCTGCGGAATTGATAGTGGTGTGGGAGAGTTTGCCTTTAAAACGCCTTGGAAAGGTGTTGCCGCCCTTGGTTTGAAGAGGTAGGGGCGCCGGATGATGCGCAGGTGGTTCCAGCTTTGCTGGCCGGCAGAAGACTCAGCTCAGGTTAAAAAGGAAGGGGAGGAACACGTTTCCCAGATAAGATTTCTTTTAAAACAAACAAACAAAAACCAAAACAATTATTTCCTAGGCTAGGACCACTGATTTGACTTCCAAAAAGGGAAGTGGTAATTATAGAAATAGTTTGAACAAACAGTATTGGAAGCAGTGGGAAATGAAATCAGCGTTGTTGGTGAGAACTGTTTAAGTGGAAAATTCTCTCAAGACAATCTGTGGTTTATGAGATACTTTAAGGCTTGCCCTCTACCTTTCAATTTAAAGCAAAATTGCAAATTTAACCAACAGTTTATTGGCAAGAACTTTTTTTGCTTTTGAAAATAAATGCTAGAAGTAAAAGTTTGCATGAGCCATGAGGCTGATAGTAACATGGGTACTTGGAAGTTTACTTTGTAAGAACATTTTGCTGTATTATTTAATATTCCCATTTCTCATTGCAGAATATTTGTTTGTTATCTGAAGTAGATATTATGGGGTTTTCAAGCTGAAAAATGCTTCTTTTTTTAAAAAAAGAATTATAGTTAATAATTTAATATTCTTATGCATTTGAAAACATGTATAAAGCTTACTAAAAGGAGGTGCCCTGTGTCATATGCAGAGAGAGTTAACTAAGAAAGACTTTAAGGCCATTTCTAAATCTTGACTCAGTGGGAAATTTTGGAAGGAAAAGTTTTTTGGGTAGAGTGAGTTTTCTCCAAAGGTGCCTCCAGCTCAGTTTTCAACAGTTATTTACCATGTTTATTTCACTGCAGAACAAGTGTTTGGGAGTCCTTTCTATGTTTTTAAGAGTCGTGGTGGCGAAATGGTTAAATCGCTCGGCTGCTAACTGAAAGGTTGGCAGTTCAAACCCACCAGCTGCTCTGTGAAAGATATGGCAGTCTGCTTCTATAAAGAAATGCAGCCTTGGAAACCTTTTGGGGCATTTCTGCTTTGTCCTGTAGGGTCACTATGAGTCGGAATCGACGCAGTGGGTTTGGTTTTCTGTATTTTTATTTCTCAGGCGCCTTATTTTGTTAGTTTATGATCACATTTATTGGTCAGGAGATGAGTTTAAGAATGTCATCTTATTTTCAGGACATTAAAGTTTTAAGTTAGGTAGGCATTTGAAAGTGTTAACATTTGGTTTTAATTGTTTTCTTTCTTTCTACTGGTTTTAACTGGCAGTTTAGTCGATTTTCATGTTAAAAAAAGTTAAACCTTTTAAATGGTTACTACAATTAAACTATAAATTGTGTTTAAATATTTGTGATGTTAATGTTTAGAGAGACAAACAGCTGCTAAACAAAAATGGCATTTTGTGACACATTAAGGTACTGAATTAGTTTTCCATAACGTGAACAATTAAGATATCCATTTAAAAATGGAGAAATTTTAGAGCACATCCTAGTAAATGCATGGATTAGGACTGAAAACCATACTTAACTGCAGTTTTTGAGAAATAAAAACGTGTTTTTGAAAAACACATAGAAAAAGGAAAGACTCATATAACCTATTTTGTGCAAAGCTCATATAGTGATTGCTTGTATTTTTTTCCCCTCCATTGTTTATTGCCTTTTTTTTTCCCAAACATTAGGGAATTCTTTACATAAACTTAACTTCTAAGCTGTTCAGTATTCCTCTAAATGGACGCATACATATTACTTTAAAGATCAGACCAATACTGGCAGATAACGTATAAAAAGACTTTCGATGTTTTATTTTTCTAAGCACCATTTTTATACTCGTCCTATAAGTTCCACTGTGTATTTCAAACTATAATGAAGAGTTTAGTACTCAGAATTTGTGAATGGACTGTCATCGTTTTCTAGGGAAAGCAGGCCTGATCCCTTCCTTTCCTGAGTTGGACTCCTCTGGTTAGTGGTTGTGTTATCTTTTTGTTGGGAAGTGCATTTTCAGGAACCGCCTGCCTCTCACTTAGTCCCAATAAATAACTTGTCCCGTAATTCTTGAAGTAGTGCTCTAGTTGGTGGTAGTTGAAGTTTTTTGTTGTTGTAGTATTTTTGTTTTTTTCTGATGACCTTTATCTACTGGGATTGCGTACAATTAGAAACAAGACTAATGCTTCTCCTGTGCAGAGGGAATATTCTGGTTGTTTCCAGTGAAGATGCCAATCATTAGCCATTAAAGCCACCCTAGCACCCAGGAAACCCATTTCTGGCATTCGGTGTTTTCCTGTTTGAACGCTCGCTAGTCGTTCAGCTGATTTCAGTGTGAACAATTAGCAACCTTTGCCAGTACTAATTAAGAATTACACAGATTGTTTACTAGCAACATGTCCTGGGTGGTTTGCTCACCCTTTTCTTCACATTATCTGTATAAGAAAACGATCCTCCCACATCTCTGTGCGTCTTCAAAATTGCTTCCCAGTGATCCAGGAGCATTTGTTCTGCAGGAGGGACCAGACTTAGAAGTTTGATTCTTTTCTTTTAAACAGGGTTTTTCGTTGTTGTTGTTTTTTCTTCTTTTTTAGTTGTTGTATGATCTGGTGTTTTTCCACAAAAATACTGATATCCTTGTGAAATGGCAGGTCCACTTTAGGCTTAAACTTGGTTTTCTAAATGCAATGAGAGAAAGTCTTCATATTCTCTAAATTAGAGGAAAAATTGCTACAGTTATTATTGCCTTTGTTCTTAAAGCCTTTGAAATTGCAGGCTGTGTTGGAACTGGTTTGTACATTATTTAAATGCTGAGACTAAAACTTCTCATTAGGGTAATTACTGGGTGGGAGGCGATTGTCTCTAGAGAAAGCGAGAAAAGGTCGGGCCGGTGCTCCCCGCCCGGGGTGTGGCTGGGAAGGAGCGCAGTGGAGCTGGGACCTGTCTGCCACTGGCTGCCCCCGTGGGCGGGGCTGCGGCGTCCTTTCCGGGGATTGGCTGGGCAGGGAGGGGGCGGCGCCGGTGCTGCCCAGTGGAAGATATCAGCCCGCGCCCACCACTAATCAGGTAGAAGGACTCTAGGCACCAGCCAGCTGCCTGAAGTGATGAATATTAGTAAGTAAGACATTTTCCTCTTCCAGATTTTTCTTACCCACCCTAGATCCCACCCCACCCCGGGGACTTTATGACAGCTGCGGGCTGTGCAGACTGTCTGCGGCCTTCAGCTGTTGTTTATTAAAAGAATTAGAGTGGTTTCTTTAAGATCTGTGAAATCCTTGCCCATTTTCCTCCTTTTAATCTCAGTCTTTCCACCAAATGAGCTTTAACAGAAATTTGTTTTAAAAAGTCAAGTGTGGTTCACTATTATTTCTTTTGCTCATAACCCCGTCCCTATTTGCTTGCAGCTAGTGAACCTTTCTGAGGACTTTGCATTCCCACTACCGTGGTGAGATCATTTGGATGTGACTGGGGTTTCTGTTTGCCTTCAAAAATGCTGTAAGATGCCTCTGACTGGCTGTCGCCTTTGTTCTGATACTTCCGTACTTGGTAAATGTTTTGAATATTCCGAGTGCGTTTTCTTGTGTGTTACATTTATCAGGCCTTTAAGTAAATAGATCAGGTAAACAAATATATTCTAATGCGCTGAAGAAAGCACATTCAAAGGACAAATTCAGCAGGAAAAATAGTAACATAAATTGATGCTTCAGGCTTGAGTCTTCTTTAGAAAATGTTCAACAGATTAGCTTTGGTTTCTAGAGCAGGGTTCTCCGGCACTCTTCTGTCAAGGTATGTGTGATCTAGAGATGTTCTGGTCTTTTTGACTCAGTTCTTAGAAACTTAAACCAAATGTTGGACAGCTAACCAAAGACAATAAAAGAAGTGGTTTTTAAAACTTTCTAAAGAAAAGTTTGTTTGGGTTGTCCTGGGTGGAACAGCTTGTTCATTTTTTATTTGTGTCTCAAGAGTACCTATTACTTACAAAGTTCTGAAATGAAAACTTACATCGTGAAATCAAAAGAAAAGTTGATTTCTCAGTCTGTGTGGTTGCATTTAGTAATTTTAAAATCTATGTATCTACTTTTCCCCGTTTTTGGATCTTTGCTAGCTGATTTTTCAAATGTGTTTTTATTAAGGCATGCTTCACTTTGGTCTAGAACATTTAGATTATGATTGGTATGTTGTAACATTGATATCTTAAAAGCCAAAGTAGCAGAAATTCTGTTAAAGTTTCTGTTACTTTTGTGGAAAGTAAGCAGTAGTGACCAGAGGAGCATTTTAAAAAGTGTTCTTCTTCTCTTTTTTTTGAATAGCTTTAATCATTCAGGGAAAAAATACTGAAAACCTATATAAAGAAAACAGTGTTTCATTTCTGCTTTTTATAAAAAAAGATAAATTCTAAGTTAGTTTATATATAAGCTGGAATGAGAGGTGATGGAAAATAGGATTTTCCATAGACTATTTTCCATTAAAATCTAAACAATCAGAAAACTTAGCAATGTCTTAACATTTCCTGTAATTTCCAAGAGTTGTTCTATGCTTTTAAAATGTGTTATTTCAATAAAATAACACAGAATTTTTCGTACATGAGCACATCGTTACATATGTAAGGGAAGATATAGAAACGCTAAACCTTAGCTTCAATTTTTGTGAAATTTCTTTAGGAATCTGTTAGGAAGAACTTGTGTGTGCTTGAGATTTTCAGTTACTACTAAAAAATACATCTTACGTATAATCATGTTCATGTCAGCGCCAATGAAAAATATCCCAGACCTACTAGGATTTTAAATCCAGAGTTAGCAACACCGTTAGTGCATATCCATTGTGCATTTTTGAAGACTTTTGTTGATTGATGTTCGAGTACGTAAATCACATGAGAAAGTACTTCTGTGGCAGCAGGCAAGGCTGCAGTTCAGATTTCCTGCTACTGTATAAGTGGGACGAGAGTCCAAGCTGGAGCCCCAATTAGACGTTGTACAATTATAACGCCTGAACTCTCATAGCGTTAAAGTGATCTTTTGCCCTAGAAGAACAATTTTAAAACACTATTTCAGCATACTTGTTTAGTGGGGAATAGTTTCTATAATGATGGGAAGTAATTAACTTATGAATCATTAAGCCATTCGTTCATAGCATACAACTTTTGGATAAACAAGCCTGGTATCATGCGTGTCCGTGAGGTTTATTGTTCTGTTTCCCACTTATGTATTTGTTTCACCTTCTCGCATGATAAATGCGTCCATGAGCTAGCCATTTCTCGTTCATAAGGAATGCTGGCCTGGTAATAGCTTTCATTCCCTTCAGATGAGCTGTTACTGAGGTGGACGAGAAAAATTGAAAATGAAGTAAACATTTCTTGAAAGTATGTGAAACTTTTTCTCTTCTTGAGTCCATGTTGCTTTCAATATTAAAAATGCAATACCTTAAGTGTAGAAGTGACCCTTAACAAATTAACGCTTTGCTGTGTTCCTCATAAAATGTTTCTAAGTTAATCCATAGTATAAAATGTCTGGTGTGCAGAATTTGAGTCAGTATGACTCCTGTGTTTTATATACATTAAATCATTCTGTAAAATAAAACCAAGACATTAACTTGATAATAGATTGTACAGTACTCTCAAGGAATTTTCATTAAATAAAAAGTTTACTCTTATTTTTTTAAAGCAATGATTCATATGGTTTGACTACCCACCTTGCCTTCCTCTGTATCACCCCTCCACTTTTTTCTTGTGGTTGGCAGTAAATACATTTAAGGGTATTTTTCTCTCGTCGACTTTATGGTAGAAACCACCTGCCAAATTGTAATTGTGTGGCTAAAATTTATGCTTCGTTTGAATTTGGTAGAAAATAAAACTGACCACAAAGATATTTATGTTGTCTTGACTGTGTGCCTATAGAAAAGAAAGGATAGGAACTGGAAGTAATGGAATGTTAGTATTTTAGACCCCAGAATAAACTTTTCACCCAAGAGTGAAATTTATTTGTAAATTATGTTCCTGTCCTCAAAGTAGGTGGGCATGTATATGTATGTCCATTCCTGAATAAGTTGTCTCAGCCGAGGGCGCAGGGTTGGATTGATTTGTCCTTCTGTTTCTCTCCTTTTTCTTACCTTATAAATCCTGTTAATATCATTGTCTCCAAAATGCTTTTGTAGTTTACTTTACTTTGTATAGCTATTATTTTTTATAATTTTTAAAAACTTTAATACCTAGTAGCAAGTTTTAACAAGGAGACTGTGGAAAGCAAAAGGATAGCTTTCTTTAAGAAGAACTGTTGAGTTTTCATACGTAGAGCAGAATGGGTTAAAGACTCCTTATCATACAATCTAATTTATTTATTAGATTTTTTAAAAGATTTGCAAGGCCATCATTTCATTGATTACAGTCAATTGCAATTGAGGAGGTATTTCAGCTATTTTACCATTAACTTTTAAAATAGGATGAGTCATCACCTAAATGTGTTATTGCACAGAATGTTTATAAAACTTTTTAAATTGATAAATATAAGTGTGTGTATTTGTTTAGGTTTGTTCTAGTTTAGAAATAAGGATCACATCTGGCCTGAATTTTTGTGTGTAGCTATGTAAAAATTTTGTTTTAAAGATTCCGTTAAATCACTGAATTATTGATTGACAGCTATTCTTGTACACATCACTGCGATATCAGTCCATCATACTATATTGGATGTTTAGTGTTTTCTTTCAATTCAGTAAACATTTGAGTGTCAGCCATGTGAAATGAGCAAGATCTGGTCCCAGCCATTAAGGAGTTGCCTTTAAAAGGCACATTCTTTTTATAGAAGTTAAAGTATAGTTTTGTTTGAACTCAGTTTTATTTCTTGTTTAAACTTAAGAGGACAGGATCCTATTTTTGTACATAAGATTCTGAAGATTGTATTTTATATAGCAGCTCAGTTTTTTTCCCACTTGTTAATTGCTTATAATTTAGAAAAAAAAAACAAAACTGTGTTTTCAGACAAAATATTCCTAAGGTTTACTTATTTGTGCACATGAACACCTTAATTTTATGGATAACTTTTCACCAGGAACGTAGGGCAATATAAAATAAATTTAACCAAATGTTACAAGGAAGAATCTAATGTTGATACAGTTATTTCCTAAAAGTATTAAATTTTGCTGTAATCCCACACGACAATCTGATTTTGAAAGTTTTAGGAGGAAATTCTGGATTTGAATGAAATCACGGTTACTGTTTTTCCCTTGGAAAAAAATCTGAAAATATTTGATAGTTTGTTTATATTGTAAATGACAGCATAAAATCCAAGCATATGACTGTTGGCTATGCTTCATGTGTATCTGCAGAGCATTTAAAGTTTAGAATTCTTTCCGTTTTTTCATGGTGCTTGCATGGAACTGTTTTATATTTAATAGTATTAGCACTCATCTTTATGTTGGAGAATTGGAATCAGAACGTTTGAGATAGTTGTTATTTTAAAATAAATGGTTATTACGGCGTAGGGACAGAGAAACGGTGACTCATTTCTTGGGCACGCTAGTGCTGGGGGCTCTGCTTATTAGACACCCCTGGGGTACAGTCCTAGCTCAGTTCTCCATGAGCACGTACTTCTATCATTTCTGTGTCTCGTGCCCTTAAATTAGATTGCAGCATTGAATGTCTTCCTAGAGCAGGTCTCTCCGTTAAGTAAGTTATTGGGAAATATTTTTAATATGAATTAAGAAAAAAATACGTCAGCTTGAGCTGGAGAAGAAGGAAAAGGAAAAAAAAGAAAAGAAAAAGGCCAGGCAGCTTGTGTAGGTCACTCAGAAAAGTTGAAACAAAAACTTAACTTCTTTTATATAGCTTTAGAAAGTTATTTACCCGAGTTCAACCATATTCCACATTCTGTTCTGAATTTTTTTCCCACTTGATAACATCTTGCCATCTTATCATAGCACATAATTAATTTGACCTCATTCTTTTTATAAATGTGTTGTGTAGCTGTATACCATATCTACAATTAAGTTGGACACACGAAGCTACAGCAAAAGTCTTCACAGTAGCGATGTATTCATATTCTGTTCTTTGTTGTTGTTTGTTGCCGTCTAGTTGATTCCGACTCATGGCAACCCCATGTGTGCAGAATAGAACTGCTCCACAGGGTTTTCAATGGCTGTGACCTTTTGGAAGCAGATCGCCGGGCCTTTCTTCTGAGGTGCCTCTGGTTTGTACCACCAAACTTTTGGTTGGTCTAATGCTTAACCATTTGCATTACCCAGGGACTCCTTGCTGTTCTTTAGGAGTCAGTAAGTTAATACGTAACTAGAATTTCCAGTTAAAAAATATCACTATGTATAAGTTAGGAACTCAGGTTCATAAGAATGTGTACACTTAATTCAAGATAAATGCATCAGTCATGAAGCATAGTAGTATTAATTTAGGTAAGAGTATTCACTCTAAGGAAACAGAAAAAAAACAGATTTCTGTGAGAAAAACTGTGAACACAAGAAAAGTTAGACGTGTTTTCTGATACTTTACAGTGTTCCAAATTCTTTTAGAAATCCTTAAACAAGTCATACATCGAGCATGACATTGTTGTCATGGCATGGTGAATGGTGAATAGACTGATCACTTAGGAATTTACTGTGTCTTTTTTATGAGCGATGATTTTTTTGAGAAGCGTAAAATTCTGATCAGGAATGGTCTCACTTTGAGGAGAGGCAGACACAAGGATCCCAGGCATCTCTTGCAGAATACTTGGAAAATTTCAATTTGAGTATTTACAGTGTTTTATTTTCCAGGATATGTAATAACAAACCATTAGCATACATGGTTTGAAGAGATCCAGTTGACAAGAGGATTGCATTTTACATAAAAAACAAACCAAACCTGTTGCCGTCCATTTTGACTCATAGTGACCCTGTAGGACAGAGTAGATTCTACCTCCCCATAGGGTTTCCAAGGAGTGGTTGGTGGATTCGAACTGCAGACCTTTTTGGATAGTAGCCGTAGCTCTTAACCACTGCACCACTAGGGTACTGCATTTTTTATAGTTTAAATGATAAGCTTTGTGTGAGATTGCATGTAGTTTGGGTAATACTTTTATTAAAGTTAGGGAAGTGATAGCACATGAAAATTTGACCCTTATAATCTGGAGACATAACAATGATTTGTGACAATAGATCATTTCAGATGGTAATTGCTAGTGATGTTGTCTGTTTTAGTTACTGTGGTATCACTTTTGGAAGCAATGGCCTTTTAAAACTGTAGTTGATAGAATTGTTTTCCAAAAATGTAATAAATATTTTTTTTTAACCCTGTGTGAAATGAATTATATGAATATTTGCTTTTGATTTATTTTTTTCCCCAAATTTTGACTACAGATACACAGTCAAAAGAGGTACGTGTAAAATGTTTGATGATCGAAAATATCTGATTCTGCTGGACAAATAGACGCCTGTTGATTGATTTCTTTATTTTGAAGAAAATCATTTTCACCCTTATTTCATTTGGTGACCATCATTTGCTGGCAAATCAAATTTGTAGCCCCAAATAATGTGACCAGCTCAGATTTCTATTCTTAAATTTTGGCTATTTTTTAAAATGTGTTAAGTTTTTGCTTCAGTATGCAAAGGACGGTTTTTCTTCAAGTTTTGTTTTCAGTAGCAATTCAAACCAATTGCATTTTTCCTTTATACAAGTTACTTGTTTAGATGAAAAACATTTTAAACACATCCTGAACTCCTAGTTAACAGCTACTCTTGGGAGGACACTTGACAGCACATATTATTGTATAAGTGCTTATTTTTGTCACTTAAAAATGCTTATCATTAAAAAAATGACAGACTCGACAACAAAATAAAGTAAAACAAAAAAAAATTTTTTTGTTTTTGGAAGTGACAGAGATGCAAGAACATTATTTATTCACATTGGTGTGAAGATTACGGTCCTTGCCAGTGTTTGGAGATTTCGTATTTCTTTTTGGATTGTGAGGAAGGAGAACTCTTTTGTTTTTATTTTGAGAACTTCGTTGACTATGCCTAAATGTTACCCCATTGGCAAAAATCACCATGTGGGAATGTACACAACTTGGAGAGTTTTTTTTTTTTTTCCTTCTTCTTCTTCGGTTCAGAACAGCATCTGCAAGATGACGTGGTTTCTAAATTCTGTCTCGTGTTCTGTAGGCAAGCTTCCTTATCACCCTTGGTGAGGAGACACTATCAGCGGGGACCATTTGCTTTCACACCAAGGATGGCGGGGGCAGAATGAGGTGCATAGTGTCGGAGACTAGTGTCTTCTGGGAAGAGTGGAAAGGAGTTTGTCAGACTTTGGGGAAATCTTACAAAAATGAAAGAGCATGTTATGTCTATGGGATTGCCTTTTTATCCCAGGGGCAAAGGAAAATTGCTGTCTCTTTTGTCTTCCTACAGCCGAAACCCATGTCCATGTGATTTTCAAAGGCCAGCTCCCTTTAGTTCTGGCTGGACCCTGCTTGTGTTGAATTTCAGCCAGCAAATCTCCAGCATACAGGAGAATCTGAGATTTCTCTCCCTCCCCCTTCTGTTTTTGTTCAGTGTAAACAGTTCCTGCCGTAGTAACATAGACAAATATAGCAGAGAATGCTTTTCTGGAAGAAGAATGCTCCCTAAGCATTTTTTAACCATTTTTGGGAAGAATTGATCTTTCTGTGTGTTTCAGACAGGCTGAAAGAGGGGGGAAGGCCGTTGCTGTAAATTGAAGTGACATCATATGTATTGCCCCCATTGATCCGCTTTTAGTCTCCAGCCAGGATAAAAGGAAATGGCATCAGGGAGGAAGTATGCTTCATTTAGGCACAGATCCCAGAGTGATAATAGGGTAATAATAGAACTTACGCCACTGTCAATTGGTGGCTGCATTAGTCCCCGGCTCTCTTCCCGCTTGGGAGGCTCTCAGTGACCTCTTTTGTCCCAGGCTGCAGCGCCCTACAAGGCGAGGTTCCTCCTTGCTTTTGGAGGGGTGCAGGCAGTGGGGTTGTGGATGTTCGTGTGCGCTGGGGTTCCGTGTCACGGGTCCTGCCTGCGGAAGGTCAGTAGCAGACCTGGCCTCTTCGGCATCGTGCTGATGGAAGTGGTGGAGGGCCTCAGTTGTGTGGGTGGTCTTCTGGGAGAGGAGTGACGCCCCCGCGACAGCAGTCGGAGACTTCTGGGAGAGTCGGGGTTTGTTTCCTTTGTGCTGCTTGTAGGCTAGGGTGGGTTTGGAAAGTTCGTATTTTCCTTCCACGAGCCTGTGTGGAAGCTCTTTAAAACTGTTCAGAGTTGTGCGGCTAGCCTCAACTTGTCAGTTGACTCGGAAAAATCCAAGACAGGCTTTTTTTTCCTTTGTACATTTCTGGGTAATTAGCAATTATGGAATCCTCCATGTTTAGAGCAAGGATATAGACTTCCAAATCCTTAACAAATAAGATTTGTACCTGACCTCCTTCAGCATTTTACTTTTTTGTATTCATTTGAGTGACTTGTATGGTTCTGTGAAGTTCTTTCTTCAAGTAGCCACATGACTTGGGCACCCCCCCCCCCCGCCCGTCTTACTTATTTTGTCTAAGTTTCCAAGGCAGATGCATTTTAAAAATACTGCTCTGGTCTCCATATGGAAAAAATAACAACCCTGCCACAAATTCCTTGTTTGTGCAACGGAAAGAACTTTCTATTCCCATCACTGTTTAACTTCGGATGGGAGCACTATCAACCCTCAGACATCAAGGCAAGTTCTTTTTATACTGCTTAAAGGAGTGGCTTCTTAGGAGATAATGCTTGGAAATGTATACTTTATTTTTGTTGATCATTCCATAGTACAATGAAAGCCATGTCTGTCTCCCTCATTACTGATGTAGTAAAACAGAGTTGACCTAGAAGTCATGTGAAATTTAATTTGATTTCAGCGTGGGTGGAAGAGGAATGAGCCACACAACATTTCCCATCAGCGCTGTGCCAGCTGCCAGGGCACATCTCGTGCCCAGCACCATGCGCTGGAAACATTTGCTAGCATATGGTGTCTTGCAGTTGCTGTGCAAACATTTTGGCCTATTACCTGTTATTTCCTTTTCATTGTAGGGTGGTGTTACGTGTAGCAAAAGTTCATTTTACAAAGAGAAATGTGCTCTATTAAAGTATAGCTCTCTACCGCATTTTTGTTTTAATATACTGTTTTCAAGGTCTGTAGTCTCATTTAAAAATTATGTGATGTTTATCCTACTTCGGTGAGTGGTGTCTGTGGTCTTAAAAGCTTGCAAGCGGCCATCTAACATGCATCAATTGGTCCCAGCCACCTGGAGTAAAGGAGAATGAAGAACGCCAAAGACACAAGGGAAGTATTAGCCCAAGAGACAGAAAGGGCCACATAAACCAGAGACTTCATCAGCCTGAGACCAGAAGAACTAGATGGTGCCCAGCTACCACCAGTGATGGCCCTGACAGGGAACACAACAGAGAGTCCTTGATGGAGCAGGAGAAAGGTGAGGTGCAGGACTCAAATTCTAGTAAGAAGACTAGACTTAATGGTCTGACTAAGACTGGAGGAACCCCGGAAAGCATGGCCCCCGGATTCTCTATCAGCGCAGAACTAAAACAGTGTCCGAGGCCAGCTCTTCAGACCAGGATTGGACTGGACTGTGGGGCATAAAGTGATACTCATGAGGAGTGTGCCTCTTAGCTGAAGTAGATAGAAGAGACTAAACGGGCAGCTTCTGTCCGGAGGTGAGATGGGAAGGCAGAGAGGGTTAGAAGCTGTTTGAATGGACATGGGGAATCGGGTGGAAAGGAGGAGTGTGCTGTCACAGTATGGGGAGAGCAATTAGGGTCACATAACAATGTACGTATAAATTTTTGTATGTGAGACTAACTTGAAATGTAAACTTCATCTAAACTACAACAACAAAAAAAAAAGTCAAAAAATTATGTGATGTTTACTTATTTGTGAATGAAAGATGCCAAATTAATTAACCTGTTTAGGTACTAAAATTAGTTCAAAAGAGTGACAAACTGGCTTTCTCTAATTTTTTTTTAATTGTTTAGGAAGTCCATTTTCTCCATCAATTATAAGAGTTACAGTTGAAAACCAGATGGCTACAGGTTGTTTACTAAGTGAGAGTCATTTATTCAACTCCATTCTAAAGAGTTGGACTAGGAGAGACCTTGTAGCATTATTGAGGAATGTTCTAGTCATTTTTGTGGAGGACCTTGTTGCGTTTTGCCCACCTGTGGACAAGCTGCCTCTTGCACTAGTACGTCAGATGCTGGTACTGAAGGAGGAACGGATGCCTCGAGGGGCTGTGTGTGCTTGCTGTGTACCTTAATCCAGTTAGAGACAACGACTCTTATTAAAGAACTCTGAAGGCTCACCTGCACAGCACACGCCCTCCCCTCTATCTCAGCTGTCCATCTTGAGTCATGTGGCTTAGCTTTAAGTACTTCCATTGAATAAAGTTTGGAGAGGAGCAAAACTACCAGCGATCTTTGCAGTTCTGTTTCTGTGTGCGGATGTTTGAACTTTCTGCCAAGAAGAAAGTGGAAAGATATAAAAGTGTGAATCCAGGTGTCTTGATAGGTTCATGTATTAATAATTCTTAGATTTTAAAGTGGAATTTTGTTTATTGGCTACATCCAGTTGGGCTAGGTTTAGGACAAAGCTGGAGCCCTGGTGGCACAATGGTGAAGAGCTTGGCTGCTAACTAAAACGTCGGCAGTTCAAATACACCAGCTGCTCCTTGGAAACCCTATGGGGCAGTTCTGCTCTGTCCTGTAGGGTTGCTATGAGTCAGAATTGACTCAGTGGCAACGGGTTTGGGTTTTTTGGTTTGAGGACAAGGCTGATTATCTTACTCAGGACTTCTTTCCTTTGCCAGTCTCTTGTTTAAACCAAGTCCCAAATGTGAGTTCTAACAATAGGCTTCTTTGTAAGCTCTAGCACATAATAGGTAGGTGCTTTTCTTTCTATTCTTTCCTTCCCTATAATTCTGCAAATTGGCAGGGCTGGTTCCTGCTCGTATTTAGTTAGCAGACAATCCCCAATGAGAGCGAGGCTCCCTCTCCGGTTGGTAGGTATTCCACACTGGATAGAGCACTGTTAGTGCCGAGAATCCCTTCTCTGTCAGGCAAGGCCCGTTCCCAGAAGCTGGCCTTCCCGTTTCTGGAGTGACCCCTCTTGACTGTGGCATCAACATTTAGGTGTTGCTGCTCTCCCTCAGATTGGCTACTTCTAGAAGCTGCTTACAGTTTTTGACAGTGCCTGTGGGAGGTGCAGATGCCCCCACGTGGGCTGGAGGGGATACCCAGAGCCATTCCTGGCCTCCTGCACTCACTCTGCTTGAGGTCCCTACCTGGTGCAGCAGGGCCCTCCCCTCTGTCCTTTGTGGGGTTAGGTGGCTGCACGGTGAGGGGTGCCCAGGCCTCGGGGGTGGGGGTGGGGTGCTGTACATGTGGGAGGGGGAAGAAGACCTATGATTTGGGAGAAAGGGGAGGCACTGAAGAGGGTTCGAGTACAAGAAGGCATTTGGGGAGCAGCCTTAGAGGAACTGGGAGGTGCGTGCTCAAGGCTGTGGGCTGGGCTGGGCTGGCCTGGCCTTGCCAAGAGAATGGCCCCTCCTGGACTGCAGGGAAGGAAAAGCAAGAGGCCGGGCAGGAATGAGGCTGTCAGGTGGCTTTGCTGCCAGTCAGCCCAGCTGAGATGTGTAGAGACGGAACCATGACTTGAAGAAGCTAGCAAGAAAGGGAAGAAGTCTCCTCTCTGCTGCCCGTCAGTCCTCCAGGTGGACAGAGCCCTTCCTCTGCTGGCCACTGCTAGTACCAGCCACAGTTCCTGGGTGTAGACGAAGGAGGAGGGGCTCTGGATTTGGCCTGTTTTATAAAACACAACAGAGTTCATAAAAGTAGCCTTACTTGTCTGAAGCTGTAGAAAATGGTAGACTTGTTTTTATTACTAGTATCTGTGTAGTAATTTGATACCTTTAAAGCATCCTGGCAGCACATGAGTTCTAATGAAGGAAATGGTCGGTAATTCTTTGAGTCCTTGTATAGCACCTCACAGGTCAGTCATTGTAACCCTGTGTTTTTGCTGAAGTGCGCTTGTTTCTCTTGTCGGCCTTGTTTCCTGCTGCTGGATCCACAGCATGCCTTTGAGGTGGGTGGAGGGATGCTGTGAAAGACAAATACCCAAGACCAAGGGATGCATCCAAGTCTGTCTGTCTCTCTGCAGGGAAGTGGGGGTTTCATTAGAATTTAGAAGGATGAGGTGAGGAAATTGTGGGATTACATAGTGAATGTTGTACGTGCTGTCTGCCTGATTTTCCTATGTATACATATTTTGGAAAAGCCTGTGTCATCAGAGAGGAAGACAGAAAGGGGCAGGCAGAGTGCACACTTAGGGGCAGAAAGGTGAAGAGAGGTAGGGAAAGAAGCGAAGGAATTTTCAGGTTTCATTTAGAGTAACAGAAAACTGAGATTTAAATCCCGTTGTTCTTTTATTAACTGTTATCACAGGAACTACCTGGGCATATGTAGAGATGGAAAGAAGGTAAACAGAGAAAATAGTGGAGTTCATCATTATAATTCACAAACCTTGATTTTACAGTAAATATTTTTCATTTCCTCTAAGGTGTATCTAAATTGATATTTTTCTTCCCGTTAACGGTTTGAGTGTGGCTCTGTGCTAGGCATGATGTGTAGGTACCACTGTACAGTAATGAATAAGACAGCAGGTGACTTTTAGGTTCTTGGATTTTACAGATGTTGCTTGCCAAGCACAAAATGGTGTGTTTTATTTTTGTACCATATGAAGACATTCTGTTCTTTACCCTTAACTGGTAATATGATTTTGACCTGTACTGTGTGAAGATTCAGTAATATGGGTGACCTTGTATGTTTTGTATACAACCATTTTTTAATTTTTTGAAAGGAACAATAAACTTTTATAATGGAGGGGTTTCAAGACACGATTCTTGTTTTGTTAGGGGCTCTTTTATCTTGATGTGCAGCAGGTACGTTTGCAGGATTTATATGGTAGAGAAGCAAATTTGAAAGCTTCTTATTTCTGTTAAGTTTCCATGTGTCTGCCTAAAATCAGATGGCTTCTTGAGTCCTTGTTTTTCTAGGCTAAATGACATATGCATGCCATAAAGGAACGGATCTAATCTAATGGTAATGTTTTATTAAGATAAGCACAGTTTGATCTGCTCTAAATATAGAATTGAAATAGAAGGCCATGGAAAGTAGGATTTAATCAGGCCCCAGAGTGGAGTGTCTTTGGGATACAGACAAGTGTGAGCACTGAGGTCTTAAAACAGTCAGCTCCAGTCTTCCTTCCGCGTTTCAGTCATGCTGAAATGACCCAGGTGCCATCTTTGGCCTGTTTTAGTTTCATTTCTTGTAAACTGAATGGCATTTTCACAGGCTGTTTGGTTTTGCCCTTAGCTTCTTCCAGACCAGCTGGTCTTGCTTCTGGAGCGTCTCTTGGAGCAGAAGACCCTGCACTCTCGAACCCTGCAAAGGCTCCAGCAGACATACCGCCTCCACGAGCAGGATGCAGAGGTAACTGGGAACACCCTCACCTTAAATGGCAGATCTTCCCTACTGATGAAGAATGCCGGTCCCCTTGCAGTCCCAACTGTTGATACTCCTGTTTCCATTAGCAAACCCCCATACTGTTTGCGTAACAAGTAATGAAGGGCCTGCATTCAAGCAAAGTGCGAACTGCTTCCCTGGTTGTGTTTGCTCCAGCAGGGGGCCTGTGACCATGGCTGTGTTTGCCCTGGTACTTTGAAGTCCTATAATTTTCGCTCTTCTTAATCATAAAGATGGACATAAGTCTCCTAAAGGAAGCAGTAGGTGGGATGCACTGTTCTTGAAATCTGTGTCCAGTGCCTTAGTGGATGAATGGTAAATCTGGGTGGGCCACCTTGTGCAGCGAGGATAGCGTGGTCCTGGTGCACATTAAGGAAACTTGGCTTCCATGTGTCATAGCTTTCTGGTTGTATTTAGTTAGGACAGGAAAGGAGCCATATGTAAGGGAAATGAAAACTAAACCCAACAGCCGTGGTTTGAAAAGTAAAATTGGATGCTTGTGGGAACGCGATATGATGTGGTTCTTGATATTTTTCAGCATATTGTGAAGAATGCAGTGTGAATCCTAAAATGAATTCCAGTTTTTTTGTGTGTGTGTCGAATAATAAATATTTAATGGATTTAGTCACTGTTAGTAAAACAAGAGAGCAGTCAACGAGATAAACGTTTAAAAATGCAGAAACTCTTTAAATGCAAGGAAGTTTGAACTTGATTAAATAACTGAACATTTTAGAACATGCTGTGCAGTGTGACAGCCACTCGCACCGTGTGTCCGTGGAGCACTTGAAATGTGGCGATTTTGAATTGAGATGTATTGAAAGTGTAAAATGCACAGTGGATATTGAAAACTTTGTATTAAAGGGAATGTAAAATACATCATTAGTAAGCTCTTCTTACTGATTGCAGTGCTGAAATGGCATTATTTTGGATACGTTGTGTTAAATAAAATATTAATTTCACAATAATTAAAATGGAATAAATTGAGAAAAGTCAGCACATTAGTAGATTAAAAGGGTGAGATGGACACTGTTAGACATTTTAAAACCCCCATAAAATCAGGAGTTAATTGAAAAACTCCAAAGAGGAAACGTGTAGGTTTTTACTCACCTGAGCATAAGATCAAAGTTTGCAACTGTTGGCTGTTTTTCATCTTTTATATTTTTGTTTATAGGAGCTTCCAAATGCCAGACTGTTATTTTTAATTAGTGTTTAAAAGACATTTCTATTTATAGGCACTAGGTTATATTTTAATTGGGGCTGAATACCAGGGAAATGTCAGCCTCCTGCCCTGGGCAGTGGACAGACAGAGGCAAAAGGAGGATCAAAGCAGGCCCAGCACTTGTCACTTGATGCCCGGAAGCCGTGAGAGGTGGTAGACCCTGTTTCTCCCCCTTCCTTTTGGCGGAAAACACATCCTGTTCTTAACTTACAGCTCAAGTTAGTTACATATAACCTCTTAAACCTTTGAGAAGTGCAACAGGTTCTTTAGGGCCACTTTTTTTACTCTTAACGAACTGTATCGTGATGCCCAAAGGCAGGGCAATCTGCAGCCTGACCTATGGGGATGAGGACCTGGGGCTGGCTCAGCAGTCACGCAGGTCGCACATGCTTGCCCTGCCAGGCACTCGATGCCACAGCAGGCGCGACAGACAAGGGTTTACCTTTAGGAATCTTACATTCTTCTGAATGAAAGACCACTCATAAATAAGTGAACAAGACCATTTCAGATAAGAGCTATGAAGTCCTATATACAGGGTGAAGTTGTAGAGTAGCTTTCTCTAGATAGAGTGATAGGGAAAGGCCACTCAGAGAAAGTGACGTTTGAGTCAAGACCTAAGGATGAGAAGGCGCTGGCCACACACAGACAGGTGGGGGCAGCGTCCATACAGAGTCGAGGGCGAGTGCAAAGGCTCGAGCTTACCATGTTCTAGGATAGGGCTTGGCAGACTTTTCCTGTAAAGGGACAGATAGTTAATGTTTCAGGCCACCCAGTCTCTGTCGCAGCTACTCCACTTTGTTGTATTGTGAAAGCAGCCGTAGACAATACATAAAAGAATGGACGTGGCTGTGTTCCAATAAAACTTTATTTATGGGCCTTGAAACTTGAATTTCATAGAGTTACCACATATCACAAAATATCCCTTTTTATTTAAAAACCATTGTGCTGTTTGAAAACATACAAACCACTCTTCTCTTGTGGGCTGACTTGGTCTGTCGCTGTTCTGACCCCTGCCCTGAGCCCCAGGGTTGAGTTGGGGTGGGCAGGAGCCAGATCAAGGAAGGCCTTGAGGCCATTGTGCACAGTTGGGGGTTGATTCTAACAATTTACTGCCGTTCTGGTGTCCTGCATCCTGGGTCCTGGGCCGTCTGAGTTCCCAGCGCACAGTTTACTTACATGATAGCAAATCTTACCATGAGGTTAACTTGAAGTGTCACTCAGAGCAGAAAACTAACAGGATTTTGGCCAGCCAGGGTGTTTCTAGAAACTTTATTAGCTAAGTGTGATTTATTGTGACACTGCTTACCTGGAATGTAGTTGAATAACCATCTGCCTTTATTTTAAGTGACAGCACAGAAAGAGTTGGTATTTTGTGGGAAAAGTCTAAAAACGTTCTGACTTTATCCTGCATCCTTCTCTTCTTGACATAACAAACAAGGATAGTCCCTTCCAGCTGTTACCAGGGCACCTTAATATGTCAAAAATAGCCATCATTTGAAAGTTAGCCAGAGATACTGGAGTATGTAGGTTATGTACTGCAGTATCCCCGTGGGAAGTGGCTCTAGAGGTGTTTTTCTGGCAGGGACTGGTGTGAGTTGTGACATGATGGGGCCATGGTGTCGCATTAGATGTCTGGTGCAGAAGGACATCTAATACAGAGCAGAGAGTGCCACGGGTAGTGTGTATGCTCATTTCTTTACCTGCTGTGTCTGGTATCCCCTGTAGTTTGAAAATGTAAGGGAGGGTTCGCCTTCTTCTGGACCCATATCCATAACATCACCTGTTGAGAAGGCGAGTCTGCTGCTGCGTTCATTAGCTGCCACAGCATTTCCATAGCTCATTTAATTGAGTCTTTGGCTGCTTATACCCCTAATCGCAAGGTGCATTGCAAAACTCCTGTAGGCATAGCAGTATTTTCTTGATACATCATGTCAAAAGAGCCTCCTACATAGAAACCTATTCTAACGCCTCAGAAGTTCAGGGTCCCTCCGTTGGGTAGTCGCAGTAGCTTGTCTGCCAGTATCACTCTTTGCTCCTCCCTCCCTCCTGGCCTTCAGGGTGTGTGGGTGGGCCTGTGCTGTGTCAGTGGGAGATTTATTTTCAATTATTTTTTAGATATCTCAGTATGTGCATTAGTTTGGTTGCATCTGTGTTTCCGTTACAGTCAGAGGGTGTCTGACGTGTTGGTCAGAGTTTTGACGGGGCGGAGTCTGATGGTGTTGCCTATGAGGTTGTAGATAACAGCCTCTGAATGCTGTCCAGGTTACGTACCTCGCCCCAACCCCCAGCCTCATTGTTCAAAATGTTAAAGGAAAACTGCACAAAGACAAAATTTAATAAGAAGGTGTGTGGAGTTGTTGCTAGGTGCTGTCAGATTGGTTCCGACTCATAGCGACCCTGTGTACAACAGAACGAAACCCTGCCTGGTCCTGTGCCGTCCTTACAATTGTTGCTATATTTGAATCCATTGTTGCAGCTACTATGTCAGTCCATCTCGTTGCGGGTCTCACTCTTTTTCTCTGACCCTCTACTTTACCAAGTCCTTCTCCAGGGACTGTTCCAAAGTATATGAGACAAAATCCTTCTTCCAAGACAGATTTGTTTGTTCTTCTGGCAGTCCATTGTCTATTCAGTATTCTTCGCCAACACCATAATTGAATTCTTCTTCAGTCTTCCTTACTCATTATCCAGCGTTTGCACACATATAAGGTAATTGAAAATACTGTGGCTTGGGTCAGGCACACCTGAGTCCTCAAAGTGACATCTTTGCTTTTTAACACTTTAAAGAAGTCTTTTGCAGCAGATTTGCCCAATGCAATACCTCGTGTGATTTCTTGACTGCTGCTTCCATGGGCGTTGATTGTGGATCCAAGTAAAACGAAATCCTTGACAACTTCAGTCTTTACTCCATTTATCATGATGTTGCTTATTGGTCCAATTGTGAGAATTTTTGGTTTATGTTGAAGTGAAATCCATACTGAAGGCTGTAGACTTTGAGGTTGTTAATGAGTCTTCCTCCAATCCTGATGCCATGCTCTTCTTCATATAGTCCCACTTCTCAGGTTATTTGTTCAGTATACAGATTGAATAAGTATGTTGAAATGATACAACCCTGACGCATACTTGGGTGGAGTACTTCATACAATCCTAGGCCATTTCACATTTCATGCCTTGCCCACTCCCGCCTCACTGCCACCCTCTGAAGGGTGAAGCATGGGTGGAGGAACATTTGCATTCCTCAGCCTGGAGATCAGAACTAACTACCAGAGTTAACATTTTTAGACTGAGTCATAGAGACCACAGGCCATATGCTGGGCTCCTCTAACTGAGCAGAAAAGCAAGCTGGAGGGGTGTTCACAGGTTTTGAGCATATTGGCTCGAGAAAAGAGCCATAACGTTTAAAAAAAATTTTTTTTTTTTTTTGGTTGTTTGATTCTTGGAACAAGAAGATACTGTTTACAGTCCCTTTTTAAATAATAAATTTCCTGCCCTCTTTAGTGGGTCTTTGAAGCTGTAACAATAGCTACCCCATGATGGCGACGTGAGGAGCCGTAGAACTTGGCTCCGTGGCTTTGTCCCCCAGGAACCCCAGAGCTGACCACACCTTTAGGCACCTTCATTCTGCAAACCACCATCGAGCACTTCAAAATTGGGGCCACACCTCAAGTGATAGGGTCTTCGGCATCATTCTTGAAAATTCAGAAACAGCAACTCACTGTCTTACCTAGCTTAGAGAGAAGTGGGGGGCACTAACGAGAGGCCCCCACCTGGGCTTCCCCGGTAGCAGTGTCAGCTCTCCTGTTTCAGTTGTTTGCTGAAACCAGACAGTTTTCTGGGGAAAGCCATCACCAGCATCAACAGTTGGTTGCTAATTTCTCCGCTTGCTGTATTTGGGAAAATACGGTTGAAAGAAAGAGGCCTCCTGGATTATATCAGCATGAGAAAGGGTGGGTATAGCAGACCTCAGTCTGCTACTCGGTTTCACCTCTCTGGTTTCCCTTCAGGGGCACCACCCTCATGGCAGGCCCCCCATGATGAGGAGGATGAAACCTGCTGTGTGCGCATGGGCTTCTGTTCCATTTCTTGATCTCAGTTGAACACCCAGTTCCAGTACCTGGCGTTGGCCGAAACCTTGAGCCTTGATTTCCTCATGATTAAAATGGAGCTATATACACCTTCTTCATGGGAGTGTTAGCAGCGTAAGATGAGAAAACAGCTGTGAGACCCCCATATTTTTAACATTTCTGTTCATATAAGGTTCACATTCTCTCGTTTGCTCTAAAAGAAATTAAAAACCAAACCCGTTGTCATGAAGTCGATTCCCACCCATAGCGACCCTGTAGGACAGAGTAGAAGGGTTTCCAAGGAGCAGCTGGTGGATTCAAACTGCCGACCTTTTGGTTAGCAGCCAAGTTCTTAACTACTGTGCTACCAGGGGTCCTAAAGAACGTTTATGTTCTTTAGCTATTTCCTCTTCTTTTCAGTCTCCCAGGACTAGCAGAGAGGAAAGAAAGAATGCTCAGTTGCTAGCCGTGTACTCTGTTGATAACAGTCACTCCTTATAAGCGACCCAGCTATTGTTGTTGTTGTTAGCTGTGGTCCAGTCAGCCCCTGACTCAAGGCAGCCCCAGGCACAACGGAACAGAATGCTGCCTGATCCTGTGCCATCCCTGTGATCAGTTGTGGATCGAACCATTGTGACCCATAGGGTTTTCAGTGGCTGAGTTTCAGAAGTAGATCGCCAGGCCTTTCTTCCTAGTCTATCTTAGTCTAGAAGCTCCAGTGACACACGGGTGGTGGCTGCACTTGAGGTGCATTGGCTGGAAGTTCAACCTGGGTCTCCAGCATGGAGGGTGAGAATTCTGCCACAGAGCCGTCACTGCCCTTCCTCAATTTTGAGGACCTCTTAAACATTTGGCCCCAGAACTCTGATCGGTTCTTTTTTAGGGGGTAGGGGTAAGGGGCTGTTACTCTAAATCAAGGTGTCTTAATCTTGGCACTGTTGGGCATTTTGGACCAAATAATTTCTTGTTGTGGGGCATGTTCCTGTGCATTGTGGGATGTTTCCCAACAACCCATTGCTGTTGAGTCGATTCCAACTCATAGCGACCCTATAGGACAGAGTAGAACTGCCCCATAGAGTTTCCAAGGAGTGGCTGGTGGATTCGAATTGCTGACCTTTTGGTTAGCAGCTGAGCTCCTAACCACTGCACTACCAGGCCTCCACGGGATGTTTAGCAGGCCTGAAAACATTTCTGGCCTCTCAACCCATAAGATGCCATTAACGTCCCTGCCCCCCAGATATGACAATCAAAAACGTCTCCAGACATTGCCATGCTTCCTTGGAGAGCAAAATCACCCAGTTCAGAGCCACTGCTCTCGCCCATTGAAGCCCCTGACAGTTGAGCAGAGCAGTGGGGAGGATGGTTCATGATGATGAGGGCTACCCTGGGCCACCTTGCTCTCCAGGCTCTGCAGAATTCACCTTGGAAGGGGTGGATGCAAAATCTCTCAGTTGACTAGCTGCCGCTTGCTTTGCAGGAAGAAAGAGAAGGAATGACAAACTAAGGTAGTAGTAGCAAGTAAATCTAAGGAAACAGATTAGGAAGTCAGGACAAACCTGTTTTACTGCCAGTCCACAGAGAAAACTGCTCCAGCATCTGTCTGCATCATATTCCAAAAAGGACACTTTCAGGGTTGGTTGCAAATGGAGCAAATCCTCCTTGCAGGCGTTTCCCTGCATCTGTGTGCTTCCTCTGACCCTGGTCTCCTCCCACTGCCCCTGTGGGTTTTACACATGCAGGAAGGGCGTGTATTTTAATGCATTCTTTCCCTGCAGAGAAAACCCCTCAGCATTTGTGTCGAGTCCAAAGGTGGTCGGGGTGTCTCCAGGCAGACCACAGTCTGGCAGCTCTTGAGACTCAGCTCGGAATTTGATTTGGGCCAAGTCAGAGCATAGTTTTATGAATCAAGAGCACTTAGTGATTACAGACCTGATGGTGCAGTGGTTAAAATGCTCAGCTGGTAACTGAAAGGTCAGCAGTTTGAACCTACCAGCTGCTCCATGGGTGAAAGCTATGGCAGTCTGCTTCTGTAAAGATTACAGCCTTGGAAACCCTATGGGGCAGTTGTACTTTGTCCTGTAGGATCAGTATAAGTTGGAATCCACTCAGTGGCAATGGGTTTGGTTTTGAGGGGTTTAGAGAGGTTTATTAAAGTCCCTAGGTGGCGCGAATGGTTTGCGCTGGACTGCTAACCTAAAGGTTGGTGGTTCAAACCCACCAGTGTTGTCACAGAAGAAAGGCCTGATGATCTGCTTCATAAAGATTACAGCCAAGAAAACCCGGTGGAGCAGTTTTATTCTGTAACACACGAGGTTGCAATGAGTCAGAATCGACTCTGGCAGTCAGCAACAAGAGGGTTATTCAAAGGGCAAGGAGTAAATGTTTAGCCAGGTATTATGTCTCTGAATTCTAAAATTGATCTCTTGCTCTGATTCTGCCCATTCCTTTTAATACTAACACACTTTTGACTCAAGATGATTTCCTTCTGCTTTGGAGGTCCTGGAGACTTCTGTGCTCAGGAGGGTCCATTTCCTGCCCTGCAGAGCTCCTTTTTTCCACTTTATCTCCTGGTTGCCTTTTGTAGTGTTCAGGCTACATTATTAATACGATACTGTTTCTGTTTTGTTTTTCTCACAGAACAGTTTAGAGGAAAGGTTAGATGTTAAGTTTTGGGGGCTTTATTTTCCTTTCAGGATGCTCAACAGCTCATTAAAGTGCGGTGTCCTGTGCTTCCTGCTTTCTTATCTGTAAGATTCTTTCTCTTCTGTTTACCTTGATGTAGAATCTAAGTAGCATAAAGGCAGAAAATGAATTTACTGACATTGGGTCCTGTATTGTGGTAGTTTGTGAGGGCAAAAAACAGTTGCCATCAAGTCGACTCTGACTCATGGCGACCCATATGTGTCAGAGTAGATTTGTGCTCCGTAGGGTTTTCAATGGCTCATTTTTTGAAAGTGGATCTCCAGGCCTTTCTTCTGAAGTGCCTCTGAGTGGACTCAGACTTTCAACCTTTTGATTAGCAGCCATTAGCTGCTTGCACCACCCAGGGTCTCCATTGTGAGGGCAGTGCACAGCTGTTCTCTGACCACATAGTCGGGGCTGGCCGCCTACAGAGTGGTGGCCACAGTGCTGACTGGAAGCCTCTGCACCAGTGATGTTGTCTAAGGGACTCTGAGGCCTTAGAATGTGTGCCAACTGCCACTCAGTGATGCTAAGGAGCCCCAGCAGCCAGAAGTGGACAGGACAGCGGCTGCCCTGAGTGCCGGCCAACTAGGGTCTCACCCAGCCTTGTGGGAAGGCAGCACCATGGAACGAACCTGTGAGGTATGTTTTCAAATTGAACCTGAGAAACAAGTCATTGTGAAGGATTCGGATGGTGTGTGGTAATTAGTGAAATGGCTTTCCAGGATAAAATGAGAGGGCCAGACATCACATGGAGCTTCTGGGCTTGTTGGCACTGGCCCCTTCCGTGGCAGCTCACAGTATCTTTGCAGGTACCAGGAGTCTGGCTTGTGGCTCCGACTTGGTCAAGTTCAGGTTGTACACCTGGAGGTCAAATGCTGATCAGTCTGAACTTCCAAGATTTGACTTACAAATAGCGTGACTTAAGGTCAGTAAGGACAGAGTAAAAGCCAAGGCCATGTGAGGGCTGCTGCTTCCTCTTTGACACAGCCTTATACTTTCTTTTCTAGAGTTTTGAAAGCTGGGAGGGGTGTAGATTGAAAAAAGGGGGGTTGGGGTACTTTTCTTTAGTTGCTTTAGACATCTTTCTTTTTAAACCATGTATCTTTTATGATACGGGAAAGAATAGCTCTTAATTATAATTCTTTGGTTCTGTTTGGGTACTTTTTGCTTTGTTGTATTTGATTTGTAAAACATTTAATCAGTGTTTTAAGAACACTCCTTCAAAGTCAGGATGCTGTGTCTAGGTATTTCTTTCTCGGATTTTTTTTTGTTATTCTGTGCCCCTAGAATTTTTCTGTGAAAACCCTGCAACAAATGGAGTCTTCTCTGCTATGCTGTGATAAAGGGTTTTTTTTAAAAAGCTGATTTAAATGTCAAAATAAAGAACTTTCATTTTTTTAATATCAGTCTTCCTCTTTTGTTCCAGAGCTCAGGACTGTTTTATTTACTCTGAATTGTTAGAGTACGGGTGGCTGGTCTAATGTTGGTTAAAGGAATGCATGTGAAGAAAAGAAATAATAAGCCATTGACAGCATAACCTGCCTCATTTGTTTTTCTTAAAATGACCGTCTCAATAAATAATTGTAATCAGCTCATCGTATTTAGACTTTAATCTGTATGAGAAAAAGAGCAATTTAATATGGTGACTTTTTAGCTACAAATTCAGCAAGAATTTATTAGAAGAGTTACTGGTTGCTTACTGTTCCTTGCTGCGTTTGTTTCTTCCTCTGTATTTAATAACTGGCCCTATTTGACAGATATCTGAAAATGTATCTGCTTTTGCTATATACCCCACCCCACCCCAAGTCTGTACAGATTTTCTCAGAAAAATGCAAGGACTTAAACACTTTCTGGGATTCTCAATAGCCTTGCTCTGGTGGATGAACTTTCTTCAGTTTAGCCAAGAAGCTAGCTGCATTTCACCTTCATTTTGTTCTTTAAAGGTGTCTTGAGTTAAATCAACATATATGGGGTTTCACTGGGGCTTCTGGGTTCTTTATACCTCAGTCAGTAGGTTTGCATATTTTTGTGTGAGGTTTCTGTACCAAAATACACAGTTGTTTTTGAACACTGCCATTTTCCTTTAGCTGTAAACTGGCCCATATTCCAGTGTAAATCCAACCTTACCACCACCACCAGTTGCCATCAAGTCATCTCCAGCTCATGGCAACCCCATGTGTGTCAGAGTAGAACTGTACTCCATAGGGTTTTCACTTGCTGTTTTTTGGAAGTAAATTGCCAGGCCTTTCTTCCCAGGTGCCTGTGGGTGGATGCGAACCCCCAACAACAAAAGTGTACCTTAACAAACAAAAAAACCAAACGCTTTGCCATCAAGTCGGTTCCGACTCATAGCGACCCTATAGGACAGAGTAGAACTGCCCCATAGAGTTTCCAAGGAGCAGCTGGTGGAGTTGAACTGCCGACCTTTTGGTTAGCAGCTGAGCTCTTAACCACTGCGCCACCATAAGTACCCTAAAATAGAGGACTCACTTCTGCCAGCATTCTCAGATGTTCCTTCCAGGTTGCTTTTCTTCAGTCTGTGCCTGTCCTGCAGGCCTCGCTTTGCTCAGCAGGACCTGGGCACACCAGGAATTGAGTGTTTGGTTTGTCTGCCCTTCGGCTTGTGGCACCCGGGCACTCCAGGTGGGATGGCAGTTGTGCCAGCAGGACCTGGGCACACCAGGAATTGAGTGTTTGGTTTGTCTGCCCTTTGGCTTGTGGCACCCGGGCACTCAGGTGGGATGGCAGTTGTGCCAGCAGTGCGCGGGAGCTTTCCGGAAGATCCAGCAGTGGAGCGCATTCCCTGTGTACTCCACCTCGGAAGAGTGAGCGCTGTAGAGATCCCAGAGGATTTCCTGGCATGTTATGCTTCTTACATTTGAGTATTTGGCTGGTACCCAACAGCAGGACATGGAACACAAACCACTTACATGCAAAAGATGGTAGTTTGTATGGATGTCAGGGAACATAAACAGAAGAGACCAACTAAGCTTTATGGGGTGGCCCTGCAATGAATTTTTAAAGCTGCTTGGGCATGTTGCTTCACTGCAGCTTCGCACCACAGGGAATGACCGGTCTTGCCCCTGTGCTTGTAGAACCAGGCGCCCAGACTGAGCACAGGAAGTCCCAGGTAGTGGGGGGATAGGCCATCCAGGAACTAGCAGCCCAACCCTCTCCACGCGGCTCCGCCGTCAGGACACGAGGCAGTCCTGTTAGGATAGCATCCCTTCGCTGAAACGATCTTCCCCATCTCGACTCATGGGTGTTTTTGTTGTTGTTTTAATAACTTTTTAAAGATTTAATTCACATACCATAGAATTGCCCATTTAAAGTGCACAATTCAGTGGTTTTTAGTATTTCACAGACTTGTGCAAACCATCACACAATCAATTTTAGAACATTTTTATCACCCCAAAGAGAAACCCTATGTGCTTTAGCCATCACCATGCAGCACCCTATTCCCTCAGCCCTAAACCAAAACCAGACCCATTGCCATTGAGTCGATTCCAACTCATAGTGACCCTATACCCATAGGGTTTCCAAGGCTGTAGTCTTTACAGAAACAGAGTGCCCCACATCTTTAATCCCACAGAGTGCCTGCTAGGTTTGGACCACCGACCTTTTGGTTAGCAGCCAAGTGCTCTAACCACTGTACAACCAGGTCTCCTTCCCTCGGACCTGGGCATTCACTAGTCTACTTTCTGTCTCTGTAGATTTGCCTGTTGCGGACTGTTCATATAAATGGAATCATACAATATGTGATCTTTTGTATCTGGCTCTTTTCAAGGTTCATTAATGCTGCAGCGTATATCAATACTTCACTCCCTTTTGATTGCCAGGTAATATTCCATTGGGTGGTATACCCCATTTGTTTATCCATCACTTGATGGACATATGGGTTGTTTCCACTTTTGGGCTTTTTTTTAATGCTGCTGTGAACATTTGTGTTCAGGTTTTTGTGTGAACATACGTTTTCAGTTCTCTGGGAGTGGAATTGTGGGGTCATATGGTAGCTCTCTTTAATCTTTTGAGAAAATAGCAGACTGTTCCAAAGTGGCGGCAGAAAAGTTTACAAAGATTCCAGTTTCTCCACCTCCTCACCAAGACTTGTTCTTGTCTGTCTTTTTTATTTTAGCCATCCTGTTGGCTGTGAAGTGGTATCTCATTGTGGTTTTGATTTGCGTTTCCCTAATGAAAAGATGTTGAGCATCCTTTCATGAGCTTCCGTTTGTACCTCTTCTCTGGAGAAATGTCTAGGTAGTTCCTTTGTTCGTTTTAAAATTGAGTTATTTGTTCTTTTATTACTGAGTTGTAATAGTTCCTAATATGTTTTAGATACAGGTCCCATATCAGATATATGGTTTGCAAATAATTTCTCCCATTCTGTTAGTTGTCTTTTCAGTTTCTTGATGGTGTCCTTTATAGCACAAACGTTTTTAATTTTGGTGAAATTCAGTTTATTTATTTTTCCTTTTGTTGCTTGTGCTTTTGGTGTCATATCTAAGAAACTGATCCAAGGTCATGAAATTTACAAAGGATCCTCACTTATGTGGAAATGGTGGTATTTTGTGTAGATGTCAAGGAACATAAACACAGGAGAGCAACTAAACTTTATGAGGTGGCACTAAAATTAGGTTTTTAAAGCTGCTTAAACTACGTGTTGCTTCACTGCAGCCTTGCCGTAGGGAGCTGTGTTCTCGCAGACCAGTGGGTCTTGCCCGTGTTTTCTTCTAAGAGTTTTATAGCTTTAGCTCTTACATTTAGGTCTTGGGATTTATTTTTAAAAGTCCGTTTCTTAAGCTTCTGTAGAAAAGGATATTGGAAGAAGTAGCCATTAAGAAGAGAGGGGGCAGGGAGGGTTGAATTTTTTTTACTGAACTCATAATATGGATAGAAGTTGACTGGGCTCATAGTGCCTCTCAATAGCTGCTTTTTTTTTTTCCTTTTTTTTTTTTTTGGTCCTCCTTACCGTGTTAATTTGCATGACCCCTTCTTGGGGAGGCTTCTCTGACCACATCCCAGGCCACACACCGTTCATACCCCATTATGCCCTTTTGTGTGATTCTACACCTGCTGGTTTACTGGATTTTTCTTAGCGTTTCTACTAACCAGAATGCTCCTTAGAAGCGAGGATGGAGAGACTTCATCTCACATACTTTTTACTTGTTATCAGGAGGGACCAGTCCCTGGCGAAGGACATCATGCTTGGTAAAGCAGAGGGTCAGCAAAAGAGGAAGACCCTCAATGAGATGCATTGACACAGTGGCTGCAACAGTGGGCTCAAGCATAACAGCTATTGTGAGGATGGTGCAGGAGTGGGCAGTGTTTTCATTCTGTTGTCCATAGGGTCGCTATGACTCAGAACCGACTCGATGGCACCTAACAACAACAGTGAGTCCAGGAGGGCAGGGACTTGTCTGTCTCATTCACCACTTTGTCCTCAATACCCAGTACT
Organism: Trichechus manatus latirostris; assembly: GCF_000243295.1. Lineage (NCBI taxonomy): Eukaryota > Metazoa > Chordata > Mammalia > Sirenia > Trichechidae > Trichechus > Trichechus manatus. Next base: position 9,565,463 of record NW_004444018.1, read on the forward strand.
TAAGTGTTGGAGAAGGACTCTTCCCAGACCTTGAGGTATTCTCCAATAGCACAGTAAAGTGGTTGGACTAACTAAGCCCAGAGCAAAACTCCTTCAGGAGACTGTGTCTCCTAAGCCAACCTCATGATGCCCTCTGAAGTCGAGTCTGCTTCTAGTGAAAGCGAAGGAAGGCTCAGGTGCCCCTTCAGAACTGAGGCCGTAACCCATGGCATTAAATCGGCCAACGGTGAACATCCTGCTTCAGCAAAGGCTGTGTGTTACGTCGGAACAAGATGAAGAAAGAAGTCAGAGTGTCCATTACCTCCTAGTTCAGAATTAGCGCTCAGAATATGTGGTTGTTTAGCCAGCAGTTTTGATAGGGCAGGAAGACAAGCTATGCTGATTTCAAGGTGGACCCACCCGGGGCTCCCAGGCTCCACTCTTTGGAGCCAGTGGCCTTTAGTAGTGTTAATATCATTAGATAAAGTAGCATAGCCAGAGGAACGGGAAGAAAGGTCAGAACTCAAAAGAGGGAACACGTGTGAGCAAGACCACCTCTCTCACACCACAGTTGTCATCTTACTGGGCCCCACCAGCGCTCTCCTGTGCGGATGAAGTGTGTGGTCCCCACGCCAGTTTGAGAAGATCCCCATTTTACATGTGGTTGCAGCCCCAGGTAACCAGTTTGCAGATGGACAAAGTGCTCCAGACATGGCCAGAGCCAGGCCATTGAAGAGCTGAGAGCCTCTGATGCCTCACTTGTTCTCTTACCCCGGGCCTAGGGATTGACTGACCTGGCTTTATGACAGCAAATAAAGTAAGTTTCCATTCCCTTTTTAAAAAAACTCATTTGTCATCAAGTCGATTCCAACTCATAGTGACCCTATAGGACAGAATAGAACTCCCCCACAGGGTTTCCAAGGCTGTAATCTTTACAGGAGCAGACTGCCACTTCTTTCTCCCTGAGGACGTCTGATGGATTGCAACCGCTGACTTTTTGGTTAGCAGCCGAGCACTGTAACCGCTGCGCCACCTGGAGTCCTCCATTCCCCTTAGTTTGAAGAAACAAAAGTTAAGAGTGCAGCCCTTTGGGAGCGAAGAGCAATAAAGGTGAAAGAGAAAAGGATAAATGGTAGAATCAAAAATACAAATGTGGAAAAGCCTACGTGGCAGTCATGCTATTGACTATTCTTTAATCTTCTTTCCTGAGAATAAGCAGGCCAGACATCCTCGCCCATTATAGATGCCCCTAAACACACTTAGCTTTTGGAGCCCTCTCTGCCTCGTCGGGGCTCTGCAGAGGCTCCCAGGCAGCCAGGCAGCCTTCCTCACCAGCAATAAACCCACTTTGAAGCAGTGAAATCTAATTTACGGACACAAATTGAAAAAGCAGGTTTGTTTATTGCAGCGTTAGACTTATTAACTTACAAAAGCCATGAGCCTTGGCCTTTCTGTTTACAGATATAAAATGGAACTGTAAATGAGGTTCAGTGGGCTTCCCAGATCATGTTCCCTGTACAGGGTTTTTCCCTTCAACAGTAAATTTCAAAATCAAAAGGACTGAAAAGAAAGAGGAATGCTTCCTGTCATAAATAGGATGGGTGGCATTCTTCAAAGCGTTTTACAGCTTCCAACTGTGCATTATGATTTGAAAGTAGCTGAAAAGCATTCCGAGTTTTCAGAAGTGGTGCTTCATTCAGAAACATGTATCAAGCATATACTATGTGCCAGGCATCAAGACAGGGCCGAGGGTGGCCTAAAGGTTGCCGAGGCCTCTGCCCTCACCAAGCTTGCGATGAAGTGTAAGTAAAGACGTAGAACAAATGAAACAGTAGACATGATGACTTCAGAGAGTGGTGATAAGACGCAGCTCTGTGCGTGACCCATTGGGTGGGCAGATGGCGGCTGATGATGACGTGCGTTCAGCGATATGGTTGTGTCTGATCATTCAAGGAGACGGGGGTGTGCTGGCTGGGGCTGGCCAGTGATGCCACTCTGATGTCCCTGCAGACGTCCTCAGTCCCCTCTGCCCACCCTGGCTCAGACTTCTTGTTAAAAAGCTAAAGGTTACTGGGACATGGTTGAGACTTTCTGGTGTGATTAGAAGATTGAAAGACTAATTGAACTACAGTTATACTTAACTAACAGAAGGGAATATTCTGTAAAACTAGTTGCTGTCAAGTCAACTCCAATTCATGGCAGCCCCATGTGTGTCAGAGTAGAACTGCACCGTAGGTTTTACAGTGGCTGATTTTGGAAGTAGATCACCAGACTTTTCTTCCAAGGTACGTCTGGGAGGACGTGAACCTCAAACCTTTGCTTAGCAGCCGAGCACGTTAACCGTTTGCACCACCCAGGGATTCCTGGAATACTCTATAGTTGTTTTTAAATGAAAGTGTATGGGGTGCATTTAGTTAGTAAATCCAACAGTGGCAGGTAGAGAAAAGGAAAAAACACAATATAACATGTCCATATTGATTGTTACTATGTAGATATCAAGGAGCCATGGTGTTGCAGTGGTTAAGCACTCAGCTGCTAACCAAAAGGTCATTGGTTCAAACCCGCCAGCTGTTGTGTTGGAGAAAGATGGACCGTCTGCTCCCATAAAGATTACGGCCTTGAAAACCCCATCAGGTAGTTGTACTCTGTCCTATAGGGTCACTATGAGTTGAAATTGACTCAATGTCAATGGGTTTTATGCACATACCAGAAGTGAATTTGGCCTGAACAGCTAGACTTTCATGTTCATTGATAGCTTGGCTTGTGTAAAGTTGTCTGTTTATAATATTTAAATATTTCAAAATAAAGCAAGAGAAGCAGCTACTTAAGGAAATCACAGGTGCTTTTTATAAGCATGGTGGTGAGTGTGCACCAAACTAAACCCTGGTTCCAGTATTGCTGTGGAGGAAGAGGTTTAAACTCTTAAGTAACAGGGTTGCTCCTGTTATTGACCTTGACTGAGTAATGTGCTTTGTTGATGACACACACGGTTACCAGAACCAAGCTGGGAGGTATTGGCTGAGTTATCAGAACTAATCTGTTGTGTCTTATGTCTAAAGCAATGCCTAGTCAGCCTCTTGTGGTTCCATTTTTTTTTCAGGCATAGTAACTAATGTAAGACACTGCTTTCCAAGCTCTACTTTCAGGGAACCCAGGCTCCACAGAAGAATTTTATTGTTTAAACTGCTTGAGGAGCATATCTGTGTTCTTCCTAATCTTTTTATATACTGGGGTTCAATGTAACACTTTTATTAAAAGTTTAAAATAATTATGTTTAAGAAAAGTTTGAAAATCACCTTGGAAAATTAAGTCTATATGATAACGAACAGGCTATGGGGAGCATTTCTGTATAAGAATTTTTATTTCTCTGAAGTAACTTTGTGGAAAACACACTGAAATTGAAGTGAAGAAAAGAAAACAAAAAACTTGAGATAATGGCTATAAAAGTGCCTTGAGAATTGTAAAGCATCAACAACAAGATGGTAACATGTAGAATATGGGGTGTGTCCCACAGGGCGACCTCGCTTGTTGGTACCCAGAGTACAGGGCTTTGTCACACTCTTTTTCTGCTCATCCACCCTCTCGCCCCATTTGCTGCCACGCTAGGAGCCCAGCCTCTGTCCCTCCACAAGCCGCTCCTCCTCACAGCTCAGTCACCCACATCCTGACAGGCCCTTTGCTCCATCATTTCAGTAGCTTAAGAGACATTTCCTTGGAGTTAATATGCCCAACTTTTTATCAAATCAGCAAGTAATAGAACTCTTGAAGTAGAGAAGAAAGCCAGAGACACACTGTTACCTCTGAGATGTCTAGTACTTGCCATGGGGAGTCACTGTCTGCAACCCAGAGGTCGAGGCTGCTCTGCCCCCACCTGACAGGACAGGAGCCTAATGTGGGTAGGGTGGCCTGCTCAGCTGACTCAGCAGGAGTATGGCAGGCCTGGGCCTCCAGCCTCGTTGGACTCTTGAGGCTGAGCTCATAGTTTTTGAAACTCTGGGTCGAGACATAGTCTGGTTCATGAGATCAGTTCAGTAGGTCACCAAGCCAACCCCTTGCCATTGAGTTGACTGCGACTTATGTGTCGGAGTAGACCTGTGCTCCATCAGGTTTTCAGCAGCTGTTATCTTACAGAAGTAGATCACCAGGCCTTTTTTCTGTGGTGCTGCTGGCTGAATTCGAACTGCCAACCTTTTGGTTACTAGCTGAGAGCAAACTATTTGAGCCACCCAAGGACCTAGTAGATCACCAACCAATGTTTTTTTAAAAAAAGAAAATATTAGAGTGTATTGTATAGAGTGAAGGAAAGTATCAAAAAATGAAGCTTTGTTTCAGTTTGGGTGTGTGTACACACATAGACAGACATACATGGGTGTCTGTACTGGCCAGCACACTAGGCCATTCCATATCCGCCATGCCTGCGTGTGGTTGGCTATGATGAATGTCTTTGGAATGATAGAGCCACCAGCCTTGTAGCCTGAGCCCTACGTGTTTGTGAGCTGCAGAATTCCTTTCGACACCCAGACCACATGTCTGCTCAGGCCTGTCACCACACAAGTGTGCCCCACTCTCTTGCAGGGATGCCCTATCCTGGAGCAGTTACAGGCAATTCAGGTTCTCAGTTCTGTATCATCAGATGGAGGTCTGACATGAATGGCCTCACACACCTGCTCTCTATTCTTCCCACCCCAGATTCTCAGAGCCTCCCATTTGCAGCCAGCTTCACAGAACACGCTGGGAGGGTGAGCCAGAGTCCCGGCGTGTTGGTGTCTGTGCACTCAGCACTGTGCTCACAGGCTTCAGGAACCTGCCTAGGTGCTAAGTGAGGGCCGCGCCCACGCCTGCCAGCAGCGTTTTTCACATCAGTTCAGCTCAGTGTATTGAGGGTCCCTTGAACTGAAAACTTTGAAAAGATTTTCAGACTAATTTTTATTGGACCACAGTATTCAAGGGTGCACATTTTTATGTTATTCAAGACTCGATGTCACTGCACGTCATGGGGAGAATCCAGAGACCCATGTTCTTTCTCTGTTATCATCATTAGTGCTTTACATGTTCCGTGTGATCCTCACCTCACGGTCTGAGGCAGGGAGTTACCGTCCTCGGTTTGTAGATGAGGAGACAGGTAGCAGGTGAGGCTGTGGCTGTCAGAGGTAGGTCTGCCCCCCACCCTGCTCCCACCCCTTCTGGCCCAGCCTGCCTGTCACCCACTCTGCTCTTGAGGACTCAGTGAGGAGGCAGATAAGGGAAGCCTTGGTAAACAAAACAGAAAAAAGGGCTCCTGAGCGTGAGACTGTTATGGCCATGGTGCAGGGTATATGAGTACCAGGCCCCGCACCTCCCCCACCTCACGAGCTCCCAGCCTTCTTACTTCCAACACACCTTTTCCTGACTTTCTTCTGCTTTCTTGCTCTTTTCCTACTTGCCTGCTCTCCTCCCCCTTCTCCTTCCATCCTCCCTTTGCCCTTTCTCTTCCTTGCTCCTCCCTTCTTTATCTGAGGGTGACATGTTGATGTATTTGGGGCTAAAATGTTGGCTAACCCTAGAATTTCACGTAATTCCTAGCATGAGTTTGGAGTGATTTTATGAATTTTAGTCACAGTTTTAAAAGTCACTGCATTTTTCAACTCTATTGAGACATAATTGAAGTACCATAAGATGTGAATATTTAGTGTACAGCTTGATCAGCTTTGATATATGTATACTCCCATAGAACATTAAACAAATTAAGAAGCCACAGAAAGATAAAAATTAATAAATTCAGGTACACACAATTCAAAATTTTTTGCATAGCAAAGCTACCATGAACAAAGTTAAAGATGACAGACTGGGGGAAATATTTGCAATTTAATCAAAGACAAGCTTAATTTCCCTAGTATTCAAAACCAAGGGTCTAACAAATTAACTAGAAAAAGCCAGTAATCCAGCAGAACAGACAGTTCAGGAAAAGAGTTGACGCTTGTGGATGCAGGCTCAGCCCCCCTCAGATGGGCTTTAAGCTGCCTCAGGGGGTGTTGTCACCTGCGCCCTGTCCACTGGCCCCAGCGGTCCCTGAGGGAAGGCCCAGCCAGCACAGGGGGCACGGGACTTGGGCTCCCCCTGCCCTTGAGGCGATCCTGGCGAGCGCCCTTGACCCTGTCCCTGCCTGTGTAAATGGTCTCTTCTTCAAGCTCTCTTCATCAAAGGCAAACTGCCTCCGTGGGCGCCATTGTTGACTTGTCAACAGTGTGATGACTGGGTGGTGGTGATGGCAGGAGCGTGGTACTGCAGCCTCGTGGAAGGCAGTGATGCGTACCTGCTGTTTTACCCAGGCCTCCTCACCTGGAATCTTAGGCACAGATACCCTCAGACATTTAAAATGACACACGTACCCAGCTTTCCATTGCATTGTAGGTGGTTTTCAGTCTTTACCACACAAACACAATGCCATCGGCGGGGTCTGATGAAGCTATGGTACAACTGTTAATGCAGAGAACAAGAAACCGCTTTGTGTGCTTAGGCAATGATAGGTCAAAATATTCTTCAATTAAATTTAAAAAATAAAACCAGGGTACAGATTAGTGCAAGCCATGCTGTTATTTGTGTTAAATGGGAAGGAAAGGCTATAGATAGAAATTGTGTGTATGTGTGTATAAAACAAACTGGTACAGTAGCCTCTGGGGACAGGGATGGGAAGAAAATACTATTGTTTTAAAGTATTTTGTGCATTACTCTAGAAAAAAAATTCTAATGTAAAGCGATGGAAACGTTTCTTAGCAGAGTTGATTGTCTTAGTAGAGTTGATTTTTGGTTTAGTTTTTATGTGTAACTGAGATCAGTCTCAGTCTGGTTGAGACTAAAGTGAAACCGTTACATTTTTCTCCAGACTCCGCTCCCAGCTGGTCCATGTCCAGGCTCCTTCCCTTCTGGGGAGCCGAACCCTTGTATCAGGGCAGGTGCCACATGTTGCCCCCCATCCATTATAAGTAAGATTCAATGCTCCTTACTAGGTCCAGGCTGGCCCGCTGCAGTCTGAGGCTGGACAAGGATCTGAGCTGGTCAGTCCCCTGAAAGAGGGGTGGGGGCAGGTCTGCCTCCAGGCCTGGGAGGAGAGGAGAGGCGAGGGGATAAAAGGGTCTCCTAGGGAGGCCTGGGGTTACCAGCCCTGTAGCCATTGCTGCCACCTATCCACCAGTTCCAGGAGTAGGAAAGGCCCCATTGCATCCTGTTGTATAAGTACAAGGAGCTCTGAGTCAGTGCTGTGGCCAGCCTTCAGCATTCCCCTGGGCCTCTGGTGAGGGTGGGTGCAGAGAAGGACCAAAGGAATGTGGCCCTCACCCTGGAAAAGCAAACTCCTTCCCAGGCTTGACAAGAGGACTGCGGATCAAGGGGCTTTGTCAGGACTGAGACTGAGAATCGCCTGCGGGGGTCTGTCCCCACCCCTACCCCAGCATGCTGTGAGGGGCAGAGCAGATTCCGGCTGAGAGCCCCACCAGCACTCTGGGGACAGAATGCTGGGGCTATTGGGAGTGCTAGGACATTGAGGGGAGCAGAGATGCCCACGGAAGCCTGTGGGGCTCCAGGTGCTGACATCTGTGTGTGCGGCATCCCCATTGCTCATTTTTAACCTGAGGAAGTTAGAAAGGACTTAAGGTGGCTAAACGTGTTACCTTCAAGTTGCCTCCAACTCGTGGTGACCCCATGTGTGTCAGAGTAGGTCTGTGCTTCAGAGGGTTTTCAGTGGCTGCTTTTTTGGAAGTAGATTGCCAGGCCTTTTTTCCCAGGCATGTCTTGAACCTCCAACCTTTCAGTTAGCATCAAGCACGTTAGCCGTCTGCGCCACGCAGGGAATTAATTAATCAACAAACACGAGCAAATACGTAGAGTGGACAGCTTCCTTAGTCTAGACTTGCTTCTGAGTCCTCTGTGGCTCCAGCTCCCGGCACATAGAGTTCTACTTTCCTGGCACTATAAGTTAGGAAGGAACTTGACACAGTGTGTTATGGCCCCTTTCAAGGATTATAAAGATTCTTCAGTGATCTGGAGGAAGGATATTCCATCAGTGTCCCCTTTGGAAATATTGCTGGGAGAGTTGCTGCCAGCTTTTCAGGAAGTTCCCCATTCCATGTGGTCACAAGTAGCTGTGCAAATTATGTGTTTCTTGACCATTCGGGGGGAGGATAAGGATTGTCTTTGTCCCTGAGAGAAACACGAAGAGCCGTAAAACCATGCACACAAGCAAGAAGCATCTGGTAGGCTCTCAGCCTCACAGTCCTTTCTGTGATGTCTTTTAAACATCCTGCCGTTGAAATATTGAAATGTTTTTAGCCCTTCATGATGAAAAGGCTTGCTTGTTTGTCCTGCTGTCCTCGGGGATGGGGTATCTGCACTTCCTGGACGCCATGTTAGTGTCCAGGGGTCAGAAGACTCCATCTCTTATGACTGTGACAATCAACTATTTTTAACAGTAAGAGAAGTGGAATTGCTGAGCTCATATTTGTGGTGAAAAAGCCCCTTTCACTGGGCCGTCTTACGGATCTTCATCCACTAATGGGGGAGCAGCCCTGTGGGCCTCATCATGCTAGGAAATAGGCTGTGGTTTGTACTGCGTTACTTTTTTGTAAGTAAGATGAAGGAAAGCACAAAAAAAAAGAGAGGAGAGGCTAAACCCTCTGGTTTCAAAATCAAATCGAAAAAAAAATTTCCCAAGTTGTAACTGACAAAGAGCAAACCATCACCAAGGCCGTGATTCGATCAGGCCACACGGGATGTGACCACTTTGACGCTGACACAGTTCTCACATACACGACCCTGTTCAAGGCTGGTGTGAGTGCCGTCCCCACCTTGCAGTTGAGAGGCATGGGCGGGAGGCTGTCCAGGGCTCTGCTGGCTCACAGCCTGGGTGGTGGAGCAGCAGGGCCTGGTCCCAGTGTGCATCCCAGACACATCCACTTGCCCAGCCACTCTCCATTTCCACGAGGCCCGCACACAGAAGGCGTGTCTGCTGGTGCGTGAAGTCAGGAAAGTAGTAAGAGGGTCAAGACCGCCGAGGGCTACTTCGGTTCTCGTCACCATCCACAGCTGGTACTGGGATCCGAGTGCGGGGAGTGGTGTCCTGTACGTGATGCTGCCACCTAACCATGGGGCCTTACGCTGAGCTGGCTTCTCTCAGCTCTGCTCACATGTCCTTTGGGCTCAGAATATTTTGGCGGCTGCCCTTCCCGTCTTGATGTGGTGTTCATTGCTATTGGCTGTAGAAAGCACCATTTTGTTGAAGATGGAAAGTTCTCCCAGTCGTGACCAGCTTTCTTTTGTTGTGATGGTCCGAGGCCATGGGTTCACTCCCGTAGGCCTCTGAAATGCCTTCGTGTGTGTAAAGACGTGCACGGCATCCTGTTCGCAGAAGTTCAAAGGCCTGTCTGCCTCCTGCCCAGGGCAGGACAGAGGAAACCCCGGAGCTAACACCTGGTCTCAGAGGCATGGAAGCTGGGGGCAACGATTCTTTCCAAAAGATTTGGTTTTTCCTTCATTCCGAATTGTGTGTAAATTTATTTATAGTAGATTAAAGGAGAGATCCAATAATGATATGATTCAGAAGGTTCTGGCCCAAACATTGAAATTCCTTACATTTTACTGTTGCCACAAATCGATTCCTGTAAAGGGTCTCCCTCGTTCAAAGGCAGTAAAAACAAGCTGTGATGTCAGGAGGCTGTTTTTAAATGCTTGTGTGTGCTTCCAGTTATTGGCTAATGCTGACCCCATGGTGGAGTATAAAACGGCAGGCTGCTCGTGGGCTTCGATCCGGTGGGAGAAGGCCTAGGACTGGATGGATTCTGAGAAGCCCATTCAGGAGGTCCCAGGGCAAACTGCCATGTGAGAAATGTGCCTGCGGATCCCACCCCACCTGACTTCCCTGTCTGAGAGCGGTGTCTTCTCAGGAATGTCCAGAGCAGCATCTTCCTTCTTTTATTCTGCTATTTATTAGAATCAATAGCATTGAACCAAATCAGTTATTACCAAAAAAAAAAAATCAGTTGCTGTCGAGTCCGTTCTGACTCATGCCAATCCCATGTGTGTCAGAGTAGCCCTGTGCTCCATAAGGTTTCAGTGACTGATTTTTCAAAAGTACATGGCCAGGCCTTTCATCCAAGCAGCCGAGCACATTACTCATTTGTGCCACCTGGGGACTCCAAGTCGGTTATTAAGAAAACTAAACGGTTGTGGTTTTAAAGGATAACCTCACAAGGAGGACGAGCAGCCCATTTGGGGATTTGCATTTAATTTTCCAGTTATGTTTTGCTTTTATCTGTTATCTTGCAAAATCATGTTTAAAAACAGTGAGAAACGTCACTGAAACATGCCCTCTTTTCCCCTAAAATTGACTAACGGTCCTCCTAAATAAAAAATGTGCTTTCCTTTTTTTTAAAAAAGAAATTAACCTAAAAAATTTTAACGCTAGAAGCATCGGTGTCCCCAAGGTTGACCTACTCCAGAGAGTCACTCTGTATAATACAGAAGATTCTTTATCATTAGAGTCATCAAGCATGCCAGTTTGTTGCTCACTGAATTTTCTCCCTCATTTCTGAAGGTTCGCCATCGGTGGTGTGAGCTCATTGTCAAACACAAATACGCAAAAGCGTACGGACAGGTGGAGCGCTTCCTGCAGGGGGACCAGGTGAGTTCCATTCCCCAGTTGGTGGGGCTTAAACATCACCCACCTCTGCCTGTCCAGTGTGCCTAGCTCACAGGCCCGACTGGTGGACATTTCTTTGTAACAAATATTTTCCACAGACTTTCAAGGAGTGGCAGGATCTTCACTGACAGGCACACTTTTGAGCTGTTTTTCCTGCTTTCTCTTGGTGCCCCTTTAGAGCATTGAATTCCATATCTGAAAAGCTCCCTTGGTTTTACCTGGGTGGCCCAAGTACCCAGAGCTCCCTGTGGCTCTGAGTTCTGTCAGGTCTGAGCTGTGGCTCCACAGTGTCCCCATGGCCCTGTTCTGCAGTCCGTGTGCGGGTTAGACCAAGAGCCCGGCTGGTTGCAGAGGTCTTTGCGTCCGCACCTAGGAGCCAGGCCACACCCCTGGAGAGCGGTCCTCACTGTTGACCTAGGGAGAGTGGCCTCCTTCCAAGGAGCCACAGAAAGGATGTGTGTAAGGGCACAGTAGTTAGGATGCTCATGGACTTGGGGTGTTCACGGACTTAGCAGTCACAGAATTGGGGCATTCACAGACCTGGGGTGTTCATGGAATTAGGGTCATTCACAGCCTTGGGACATTCATGGACTTGGGGGTGTTCACGGACCTGGGGGTGTCCATTTGGTACCTGATACGTGGCTGTAGTGTACATCACTCCCTCACGTGTTCCAGATCGCTGCCCCCACCTCCACACACCTATGTGCATGTCTGTGGTGGAGTGTGAGAGTGGGTTCCCTCTGCTTCTGGAAGTCAGCCTTCACCTCCTTCCTGTACCGGGACTAGTGTCGAGCTCTGTGGGCTGAAGGAAGCAGCTGCTTCTCAGTGGGGTGGGGAGAAGGCTAGGAGTGAGGGCAGGGCAGACAAAAGGACTTTTGATGGGGTTCTGAGGACTGGGGGCAGCTAGCAAGTGAGGGCGCATTATTCCCACAAAGAAAAGTACATGACTTTGTACCAGAAGAAATGTCACATTTGCACAATGGAGCAAGAGGTGTTTGAAAAAACAGAGGCGCAGGAACAAGGAGGAGTTTTAGGACAAGGAGGAGTTTCAGGACAAAGTATGGGAACAGCTGTGCCCTTAACGTGTATTCTGAAAACCAGAATTAACTGCAGTATATTTTGCGCCATGGTCTTTGCATTTCTCAGCTTTTTCAGGGAAGAATTTTGAGCCCCTAACTACCTAATTTTTAGCTTGTACTCTTTGAGATCTTTCCTTTAATTTGCTCCAGCAGAACATATCTGCGGCAGAGCTAAGCTTGGAACGTGAGAGAAGGCAGAACCAGAGGAGCTTATCGCTCTCCCAGAACGTAATTGGCTGTGTTAAAATGTGGGAAAATGCAGGTGTGCGTCTCCGCAGCATTGTTTTTGTAACAGAAAAGCCAGTGTGTACTGCGGTGGTCAGGGAAGCCGGAGGGGAAGCACTGAGGCTGTGCTGAGGGATGGGCGCTTTGCCTGGAGCAGCATGATGATTCTTCTTCACCTGTGGCTGCGGCGTGAGGTAGACCTCACTCCCTAGTAGGTCATGGACTCCCTGAATTAACGCTGCCAGCTCTGCCCAGGGACACGCTTTCGTGGAGGAATCGTGTCTCTGTAACGTGTACATGCGTCTTTGTGTGCCGCTTTCAGCCATGATGCTTCCCATGCTGGTCGTTGTGGGGCCTGTCTCTCCAGAGCATTCTTAGTGGTCACCACTTTAGACATGCTCCCTCCTCACTCTGACCCTCAAATCCTTAGAATCTGGTAATGTAATGATAGCTGAGAATTCCTCAGGGTGTGGGTAAGAGCAAGGAAGGAAGGGCATTGAAAATGCAGGGCTGTCCCTTCTCCAGGGTCTTTGTAATTTCCAGACCAGAAAGTTTATGTGAAACAAGCATGTGTGTGTGTGCACGTGTGTGCCTGCATGGCTGTGCGTGCACGCACACATCATTTATTTTACTTGTGTCCTCTGGGCTTTGCACCCTTGCAGGCCATGGGCATCTACCTCTATGGGGAGCTGATGGTGAGCGAGGACGCCTGGCAGCAACAGCTGGCCCGCAAGTGCTTCGAGCTGACCAAGGAGCAGATGGACAGAGCCTCTGCCCAGGTGGTGGCCGAGATGCTCTTTTAAAGAGGTGATTCTCTCCCTTTCCTCTTCCTTTGTTTGGTCTTAACCAGATACTTCTCTTAGGGACCAGGCGGTGAGCCGAGACCACTGCAGCGTCGGTCTCCGCACCCGCACGGCGGCCTTGGAGAACAGGTGGGCAGGTGCCTTTGTGCAGCATGAGGCCTGAGTCCCTGGAGCCTCACTCTGGCCATAGTGTCCACAGGGAAGCTGCAGCTGCCACGTCAGTGCAGGATGGCTCTTGTAGGCCCTGCTGAGGCCACTGCAGACTTTGTTACACGTGGAACCAGAAATAACGGCGAACACCTTGAGTAGACCTAGAAGCTGTAGTGGGAGGCGTGGTGGGGTGTCACCGTGAGGTTGTCAGAGTCCCGTCTCCCCGAGGGAGGCGCTGCTGGGTTCCCCTGAGTCCTGCGCCTCCTTTTCTCCTCTAGGCCTCATGAAGCTGGGAGGTTACTCGGGTTGTACTTCAGCCTGGCCTGACTGATGGGCTTTGTGAGCCCCCCAGCCAGCCTGCGTCACACGTCCGCTTAGTGACACCACGTGTCCTGAAAGCTAGTCTTCCTACCCTTTACCTCACTGTCTTGGAGGTAAAGGGTCTGGAGTGGGAGCCTACATTATTTAAATTGCTTCCTCTGCTAATTGTGCTCGGAATCAACCTATTAGATTTACTTCTTCACAGTTAGTTTTTAAATGCAGGTTTCTGTGTTGTAAGAGTAATTTGACAATGGCACATAAAGTTTTGTAAGTAGAGCTGTGGGATTACAAATCTGTTTTTTTTCTCTGGTACTCTCTCACTTCTGTGTCTTCAAGGTTTTACATGATACATAATAGGGTATGTCTAATTTTGTCTCTTCTTTTAAAAAAAACTTAGCTTCAGATCTCAAGCATTTTTCACATTGCTGTATAGCTTCTCTACAAATGTAATTTTAATGGACATTTAATATTTTTTGTTGATACTATTAACCCTTTGTTTGACATTTAGTTTGTGTATAATGTTTTGCCCTTATAAAAACCATTTTTGTCTAATATGTGTAAGTATCTAATTGATCTGAAAGAACTCTAATACTGAAGAGAAAAAAAAAACACCTGAAATTCTGTAAAGTGTGATCCTGTTCTTCCAGAAGAGTCAGAGCCTGGTTTACGAGGAAGAGGAAGTAGTGAGCGTGATTGCGGGGACTGCACATCTTGTGGTGAAGTGGCTGTCTGCAGACACGTCCCGGACGCTGCACCTTGGGGCAGTAGTCAGGACAGGCCAGTTTAAAACACAGGAACGGCACAGTTACCTTGTTGCCAACCTTGTGCGGTAGTCAGCATAAATCCGTTTCTCTTTAGATTTTTAATTTCACAGAGTTTGTGTTTCTGGAAGTGTGTGAAACTACAGCAAGGCAAATTAGTCCTTTGTTTCTTCTGCCTCGGATTTAGAGACCTTCAGAGGTCACACCATCTCAGGGTTCTGCATTTTGCTTTTTGGCCCCAGGCAGGCAAAGGAAGGAGTATTCCTGGAGATGGTCTGCTTTTTACCCCCGCCTCCCTCTGAAGTCCCATTCCTTTCCCTGCCACTGGTTCTAGATGAACGCAGGGCCTCCTGCTTTCTCCTTGAGGAGCAGTGGTGAGGGCTGCGCCTTCCAGGGGTCAGGAACCTTCCCAGCCTGAGAGCGCCCAGGGCCATCCCCAACCACTTGGGAGGGTGCGTAGTCACCTTCTTCACTCATTCTGTCCCACGGCTGGTTCCACAGCTGCACTGACATTTTCATAGTGTCACTGAGTCCTTTTAGATTTAAAAAGGTATACCTCCAGGACCCCAACTCAGTGAACAAACAAACAAAAGCAGAGCCTGTGTTGTGTCCTGACAGGCCTGGAGGCACGGGTGGGGTGTGGGTGGTATGCAGAGGGGGCACTTGCCCTGAGCACAAGTCCAAGGGGATGAGCCCTGGAATGACATTCCAAGGCGCCACAAATACGAAAGGTACCCAACTGAGGCAGCTGGACAAGAGGGAGGGGGAAGGCATTTCTGCTTACACATCGCTGCTGTCAACATCTGTTCATCTTGAAATTGATGGGGGGGAACTTAGAGATTGCCCCTGGGCGCTCGTTACCCTCGCTGTGCCCCTGCCTGGAGGTGGCTGTGTCCCCAGCGGCGCAGTGAGTGCGGGGCGTGCGGACTGAGCGGTGGGCGTGGCGGCGGTGCTCTCTCGACTGCTCTGGCTGCTTGGGTTCCTGGCATGCTGATTTGTGACTTAAGATTAAAATCACATTGCCAGGGATTACCACGCAACCACGACCTTGGCTGCTCCTCCAGAAACCATAGTTCCTCTCTCTCTGCAGTTGGGAGAACGGACGCATCTCGTAGCTCTCCTTTGGAAACAGGACGCCAGCGACCACAGAAGATGGGCTCCCGCCCCTTAGTTTTGCCCAGACCGATGACCTCTCTGACAAGGTGCAGAGCTTAGCTGATTGGTGAACAGTGATTGGTTTCCGCTTTGTTCACAGTGGCTAAGTTCTGCACCTGAAGAGAAGGTGAGATGGGGGCAGTTAAGTTGGAGCCGCTGGGCAGAGCATTGCTGACTGGGATGGCCACTTCTGAGTGGTCATGTCTGGAGAGCACGTTTCTGGAGGATGAGAGAGCTACTCGGCTGAAGGACGCACTGTCTCCTGTCAAGAATGCAAGGAATATACCCAAGGCCCTTAAATGTGTCTACAGAAATAAAATCCAGTAACTAGTAATCTGTCTAAAAGGTCAAATGTATTGAAAGCTGCAAGAGTGATTCTTATAAAAAACTAAGGCCAGATCCATCAGGAAAGTCTATTGAAACTGTGTCGGTGGTGCGATGGGTGTGGCTGGGCCGCGTGCTGTCAGGAGGTGCCTGGTTGCGCTCTCATGGGTGGTGAACTCTCTTTTGTATCTGTAGTCTAGGTCTCTGTCTTCTGCAGCCACTAGTGACAAGACGGAGCTCAGCGAGGCACTGCTTCTGCGGGCTGTCGATTGGACCCGTCCTCCGGTGCCTACTGAGCTGATATCAGTTCTCATTTCACACACTGGCTCAGTTCAGCAGGAACAGGAGTCGAGCCCTAGAGCAAAGAGACTTCCCGTCTGTAAGTGCCGGAGGCTCCTGGAGCCCAGCCCCACCAGGCAGAGACTGACCTGAAGCAGCCATCGCCAGGACCCGCCGGCCGGCTCCCCTGGTGCCGTTTGTATGTGTCCGTGTGTGGGTGTGGGTCACATCCCAAAGTTAAGTTGGCGTGGAAGGACTACCTGGCGCTCAGAGGCAGGACTCGTTAGTGCCCAGCGTGGTGTGGCCCTGGCAGGTGTAGTGGGCATTGCCCACCTCTTCACCCACTGGGTTTTAGGCTTTCTGAAAGCAGTTGGAGGAAATGCAGATCCAAAGTGGGATCTCTTCCTCCCATCTGCCTGCCTCCTCAGTGAAGCTTTAATTACAACCCATTTGGTTTTATTATTCTGTGTGAGTAAAGTGAGCATGAAATGGTACAACTGTAAACCTGCCCTCTGGCTGCGGGACATGGCCGGCCTGGCCTTGCCCTCCATGCAGACCCTTTCTCCAAAGCTGGGGGAAAGGCGCACAAAGGTACTTATTTACTAAGACCCCTTTTACGAGAATTCCTCCGTCGTGACTGGGTAGTAAATTTTATTGCTGTTCCCTTTGCAGGAAAGATCACAGAGAGATCCTTTTTCATACATCCACTCCCAGCCCTGGTGGGAGCAGGCTTCACTGACCCTGGACATCAAAGAAGGGATTGTGTGGCTGCTAAAGCCATCAGCCAACAGCCACGCTGGTGTCTTGGTCCCCCTCTTTCCCTGGGGCTGTGCTGGTGCTTTGTCTCCTGCCCTGGACTTGCCATCTCAAGATTTTGAGCCGGAACTGGACCTCTCCTATGATTCTAGGCAGTTCTCTCACAGAAACACTGCTGAATGTTTTCCATCGATCCCCTCAGCCTGTGGCTCCACATGCATATTTCTGTTTTGCAGAAAGTCACACCATTTCTGTGTCCTGGCACCAGTGATCCCCGTTGGTGTCCTCTTGTAGGTCATTCCAGACAGATGCTGCAGAATTAGTTTGATTGATATGTCCAATGTTTAATTTTCCTAAGGTATTAGTACCTTTTTGTAAAAGTGCAGGGTAAGACTCTAATGTGTGTTAAAAATAAAATACTTGATTTGTTTATTTTTTTCGTATTCCTGTCTGTGTCTAAATTTGATACTCTTTAAAAATAAGAAAAATAATCTGTAAGAAAAGTGTATGTTCTCCACATTCTGATGCTGTTCCTTCTCCAACTCACTAGTTTCTTTATGGTTCTCAAGGTACTGTTGATACTTTTTGAAGCCTTAAAGTAAAAGGGAATTAGCTAGTGAGATGGCTGACTGAGTCAGGGGGCAATTTCTTCTTCTAAAATTTAGAATTGGAGGTACATTCAGGCACCACAGGAGTCCGTGGTGGTGTCCTTTTTCTTTCTCACATACGTATGAAGTTTAAAAAAAAAAAACCTCTGGAAGGACAGATGCTAGAAACAAGCTTTCTAGTACTGTCCAAAGGGAAGAATGGTTTTAAAATGCCACGAGAAGAATGTATAGTCTGCAGAGTCATGTCATCATGTAAGAGGCTGAGGTGAGTAAAAGTAGTCAGCTTAGAATGCATGTACACAGATAATACATACACAGACATAGTGAAATATCCGCCATAAAGAGAAGTGACGTTCTGAAGCATGTTACGACATGGATGAACCTCGAAAAAACATGCTGAGTGAAATAAGCCAGTCACCAAAAAAAAAAAAAAAAACTATATGATCCCACTTAAATGACATATCTAGAATAGGCAAATGTATACAGACCAAAGTTTATTAGTGGTTACTGGGGGCTGGAGGAAGGGGAAAAAGGGGGGTATTGCTTAAGGAGTAGTGAGTTTCTGTTTAACGTGATGAAAAACTTGGGACAGTGGTGAATGTGATTAATGTCACTGAATTATATACTTAAAAATGGTAAAATGGCAAACTTTTTGTTCTATATGTCGCCACAATAAAATTACCAAAAAAAAAAAAAAAAATACCAAGTTTTCCTTCTGCCTCTCTTTGGGGGTTACATTCCTCAGGGGCCCTCTTGTTCTGGCTTATTTGGGGTGATGTGAAGCTTTAACATACACCTGCATTAAAAGCTCTTGACCAGATGTTGGTCTTTAAACCCTTTATTGTAACAGTGGCTGTCATTCTAGAAGGTTCCCTAGGTATTTGCTCTGCTGTTACATGTACTTGGTAAATAATTTTTTCTTTTTGAAGACGGTTCTGAGCAGTTTTAATCGCCTTGAATATCCTATTTGTAGAAAAAATGACTTTAAAATTGGAATAAATAACAAAAACCATGCTTTCTATGAAGACAGAATAAATGGTGGTTCCTGCGCTGGTGTGTGTGTGTGCACACGCATGTATGTGCCCTTCTTGGAGGTGGAGTGCACCCCACCCTCCCCCACTGTTGGCTCAGACTTTATCAGCACCTCCGAGGATGGGGTGAGGAATGAACTGGCTTTGGTTTGGTTTGGTTTGGTTTTGTTTTTCCAAGAAGTCAAAGCCTCGCTTTGTCTTCTTTAGAAATCACTAGGGCAGAGCCGTGCTGCTGGATGGGTGGAATTGGACACAAAGGCTGCTGAGCCCCGTGATCTACCCCAGCCCTGCAACCTGCTGTCATGACTTGGGTGATGGCCAGTGGGCAGCGGAAGCCTGAGGTCTGGAACTGGCTCTAGTGGAGGGATAGAAGGAGGGATAGAAAGCTGTCCTAGCTCATCAAGCGTGGCGCCCCATCGCACAGTTTTGCTGAGGTCACAGGGTGCGGTTTGCCTTTGCTGCCTTGTTTGTGGAGGGGTGTCATGCTCCCTGGGAATGGTGGGGATGGGCCTTGGCGTGGCCAGGGTCCCCTGCAGAGTGTCTCTCTGCCCTCCTGTTAATGAACTGAGTACATGTCATCCAAGGCTCGGCCGACTATTGACTGGATTTTCTTAACTTGCTTCTCTAGTATCAGAGAAACTTGGGAGAGCATTCTGTAGGTGAGCTCATTGCGTAGGCCTGGACGGCTCTCCTTGAAGAAACAGACCAGTGCACTCCACTTTTAGGTGATGTGTTTTAAAAACAACACCTCATGTTGGCAGCTATTGCAATTTGAGTCAGAAAGTAAAATGCAGTGTCCCAATGGACTGCTTTATCCACATGACCTTAGAACCTTTTAGAGACACCTGGTCCCCAGCTGAGGCAGGCATGTTTATGAAGGACCCAGGAGTCCTCATGAGAGAAGGCAGGGCTGTCTGGGGGAGAAAGGAAGGATATGAGTGTGGCCCGTGAAGGGGAAGGAGCCAAGTGTTCTTGAGTTCCCACTGTGGATGGGGCCCTGGTCAGCTTCTAGTTAATCCTCAAAGTCACCTACAAGGTGACAGGCGTAGGTGACAGGCAAGGTCTGGACGCAGGACTGCAGTGGGTGTCTCCTCCCCACCCAGTGGCTTGGTGTGGACCATTTGTTGAGTGATGAATGATTCCTGAGGCAGGACTGGCTGTCCTAGGCACTCTGTTCAGTCAATCCCTCAGTCACCAAGATTGGAGAGGTTCATGAGGGCGATTCTCACTTAATCCAGTTAGCGTGGGGCCTGCCAGTGTGGGAAGGGCAAGCAACGCCCACTGTTGAAAGCATGGAAACCGGAACTTAACGCGCCTGCAGATGAGTCACCGTGGGGAAGACGCGGCCCTGTCCGGGGGTAACGCGCTGGCAGACGATTTTCTTAGCTGCTCCATTTCTGATCTCTGCTGCCCAGAAGACGTTTCCAGGCCAGAGCAGGTCCCCTGGTGGTAGCTCCTCGCAGACGTGGCCATCACTGCCCATGTTAGGAAGATGTGGAGATGGTGGCCGCCCCCAGGCTCAGTGTAAGGAGTAAACTGAGACGCGTGCACCCGTTTCTTCACGCGGTGAGGCTTCCTGGTGCAGGGGCCGAGTCCTCACAGGGGGCGCTGCGGACCCTGCGCTCCAGGGAGCAAAGACGCACGGGACCGTACCTGTCCCTGGGGCTTCCTTAGGCCACGTGTGAAATGGTCGTCAGGAGTATTTCCACAGGGTCTGTTGTGGGGCTCACGCGCACCGTCTTAGACGTGGAAGCTGCACGATTGTGGGGTCCTTGAGTTCTCTTGGAGCTCTGGTGGCACAGTGGTTAAGAGATTGGCTGCTGATCAAAAGGTGGGCATTTCAAATCCACCAGACGCTCCTTGGAAATCCTATGCGGCAGTTCTACTGCCTTATTGGGTCGCTATGAATCAGAATTGACTCCATGGCAATGGGTTTGGGGTTTTTTTTTTTTGTTTTTTTTGTTTCCTGTTAAGGAGCCTTGGTGGCGCAGTGGTTAAAGCAATCGACTGCTAACAGAAAGGTTGGCGGTTCAAAACCAGCAGCGGCTCCGCCGGAGAAAGATGTGGTAGTCTGCTTCCATAGAGATTTACGGCCTTGGAAACCCTATGGGGTCGCTGTCAGTGAGAATCGACTCCATGGCAGTGGGTTTGGGTTTGGTTTGAGTTCTCTTATTGTAGGGCGTCCACAAGCAGAGGGCCGGTGGAACAGACCTGTGGCCAGGCCCTGAGGCTGGGGGACTCGTCCTCTGTACCCCTGGCCTGCTGAGCCCCTCAGAGTGCATGGGGCGGGGGGAGGCGCCGAGGGCCCACAGGGCAGAGCCACTGCAGCACCTTCCCCCGGCCACCCCAGCGTGGTGGTGCCACCTGCCCCCCGATGGGACAGCTCTTCGTAGACCGGCCAGACAGGCCGGGTTTGCCAGATTAGGAGAGAAGCGGCGTCTCCTCCCCAGAGCAAGTCAATTGGTTAATAGCCAAGCAACGTCCTCCTGAGGAGAACAAAGGGCCGGCTCTGGGCCCATCCCTCCCCTGGGGCCGCACGGAAATGGGCGTACTTCTCCGCCCCCCACGGAGCGGACCGCGGAGCGTTTCTTCTCCAGCTGCCGGCTGAGCTTGAAGACCGGCGTCAACGCTTCTTTGCGTGCAACAGGCCACGGCGCCCTCTGCCGGGAAGGCGAAAGAAAGGGAGGGGCAGGGTGCCTAGGTGTGGGACCCGCGGTCCTGTGACGACCATGGGCCCGGGTCCCTGCCCCTGCGCTGGAACCTCCCGTCCCCGAAGGGCTGCCCGGCCTGGAGGGGCAGCTCGCTCGGCATTCAGCCCCTGGTTTCAGACAAGGATCCGAGTCTCGGCTTTGGCCCAGGGCTGGGCAGGAGGAGGTTGTGCAGGGACCCCCGAAGCCTCCCTGCCCACCCTTCGCCCCTCGCCCGCAGCCACCGGAGGAGAAGCGGTGGAAGTGCGGGTGGGGAGGGCGGGGAGGAGGCGGAGAAGAAGTACAAGAGAAGCCATTTTGATTCTCTCCGTCTTGGCTTCGCTTCTGGGATTAAAGGAGTTTAAAGCATTTATTTTTATTAGAATTTCAAATCAAAACATTGAAATAATAATCCACATCCCAAACAAGGTAATCTTGCCTGAGCTACAGAAAGATGTTGCATTCTCGGGCAGAACTGAACGTGCCAAGGCGAGGATGAGAAACAGTAAACCGCATCCCTGACACTAACCACCCGTTTAAAACGAAGAGACAGTTCGGCCACCCCACCACGTGCGTTTCCTCCCATCCAGCTCTGCTGTCCCAGGCCTATGGCCTCAGCTGGCCGCCTCGCTTGGTGGCAGGTCTGCCACACCCATTCTGCAGAAGGCAGAAAGGGAGTGCTGCCCAGGGCACTTTGCCAGAGGCTGACAAAGTGCAAGGGCTCTATGGTGGCAGGTCTGCCACACCCATTCTCAAGAAGTCAGGAAGGGAGTGCTGCCCAGGGCACTTTGCCAGAGGCTGACAAAGTGCAGGGGCTCTAGGGTTAGATGCCCCTCTGAACGAGCCCTCCCCGGGCACCTGGGCTGAGCCACCTTGGGGCACAGAGGATGGGGTGTCCACAGCACTGGGCTCAACCATGATACTCCATACAGGGGCGTTAGGACTATGGCGAAACCCAAGCTTAGAGCTCCTGGAGCCTCCTCAGCCCAAGGTCTGGGGGCTTGAGTCACTTGAGGGGTCTTGGGGGCCTGGGAGGCTGGAGCCTGAGGGGTCTGAGGATGCCTTAGTTTCCAAGTGCCACTTGAACACAAATACCACAAGGGGGTGGTTTTGAAGTGCAGAAATTTATTTTCTCACAGCTCTGGCAGCTAAAAGCCCAATTTAGGGTCTTGGCCATGTCCATTCCTCCTTTGTGGGTAGCCCCGGGCGTTCTGTAGTTCCTTTGGCTTCCTTTGCATGTAGACAGTCTTCACGTGGCATCTGTTTTCCCCCCAGAGTGTGTCTCTGTGTCTATTCTGCCGTTTTTATAACTCAAAAGTGGTTAGATTTAGAACCCACCCTACTAGGACATGACCTCATTAACATTACAAAGAAAAACAGGGTCATATTTACAGGTATAAACCCTGCCCCCCCTAAAAAAATAATAACCAAACCCATTGCCATTGAGTCAATTCCGACTTGTAGCGACCCTATAGGGAAGAGTAGAACTGCCCCATAGGGTTTCCAAGGCTGTAATCTTTATGGAAGCAGACTGCCACGTCTCTCTCCTACGGAGCAAGAGCCTGGTGTGTTCAAACCACCAGCCGTTCAGTTAGCAGCCGAGTGCTTTAACCACTGTGCCATCAGGGCTCCTCATTTACAGGTATAGGAGCCAGGATTTCAATACATACTTTGGGGAAGACACAGTTCAATCCATAATAAGGGTATTGGGGGTCTGGAGCCTGAGGGAGAGGAGCAAAGGCTAGAGCCTGAGGGAGGGGAGCAGAGGCTAGAGCCTGAGGC
>NW_004444018.1:9588171-9617831 GCF_000243295.1 Trichechus manatus latirostris
GGGGTGAGGGCTGGAGCCTGAAGGAGTGAGGGTTGAGGGGAGGGTTGGAGCTTGAGGGGTGGGTGAGGGGCGAGGGCTGGAGCCTGAGGGGTAGGTGGTGGGGGAGCAGGGGCTAGATCCTGACTGGGGGATGAGGGGTGAGGGCTGGAGCCTGAGGTCCTCAGTTTAAAGGACCGCTGGACCTCCCAGGGCAGTTCCCAGAGGCCAAGCTTGGTGAGGGCATGAACTCTTAACCCCTGGGGGCGGTAGTCCATTACAGACAGTGACCTCGGCCCTCTCTGCCTGGGTACCTGGAGGTTTACAAGGTGGAAGGGAGGAAAGGCCTGTGGCGACAGTACCAGGGCAAGTTTTTATAGATCTTTTCCCACCCTTCCTTGCTGTCTGGGAGATTGATTGGCTAATAAGACATTTCTGTTCCAATCCGGTGGCCAGATGGTGTGAAAAAGAGGGGAGGAGAGGAAGCTACCAGAAAACTACAGATGTTCAGAGTCCTCACCAGGCGACTGGGCACCTCCTGCCTGGGAGGGCAGACACAAACCGCACCATGTGGGAGGAAGAGCTCAAAGACCCCGCTAGTGAGGGCTGGGCCCGGGAAAGAGGGGCTTGAGACCCCTCATTCTCACATAGGCCCAGGAGAGAATGGAGGTTGGGATTCATGGTCACTGGGGTGGCACCAGAAACCCATGTGTCTGTGTGTCTGTGTGTGTGCACGTGTCTGTTTCTGTGTGTGTCTGTATATGTGTGTGCGTCTCTATCTCTGTGTATGTGTTTTGGGGAATGCAGGGCTGGCCACGGAATGCAGATGAAGGCCTCTCTGGCCACACATCTCCATCTTCTCCAGACAACTCACAAAAACAAATCTGAGTGTCCCTTTAAGATAAAATAGGCTCAGGGGCTTGGCTTCTCAGCCCAAGGACTTAAGGGGATGGAAGTCAAGACAAACTGCTCCACAGACCTTCTCCCATCGCCCTCCCTGTAACTGCTGATGTTCAGGTTGAAGAGGCTGGAATGGCCGTCTCTAGCCAGCTCTCAGGAGTTGTCCACCGGGCTGGCCACTGGGGGGATGACAGCCTGGCCCAGATTCTGCCCAGCACTGCCACCTTCCAGAAGCACGTGGCCACCTTCCAGACAGCTCCTCTGTGGTTCCTTTTGGGACTCAGAGGCAGTGGGCGTGCACTGTGGCGTCTGCTGAAGCAGTCAGTTTCCCTGCTTCCTGCCTGAAATCTCAGCTTGGACCTCTGGGCGATTGCTCTGCCACTTCAGAGCCCAGCCCCCGAGGTGCGCTTGCCTGGACTGAGGGAGAGGCACTGCCCTTGGCCCTTCATAGACCCTTGTGGTCGGGCCCTAACGGCACTGCCGAGAGTCCTGGGTTCCAGAATGTTCCTTTCCACCCTTTTAGTCCTCCCTTGTCCCACAAGGGCTGGCAGAAAGCAGAGGTGTGTGTCCTAAAGACCTGGGCGGACACTACTGAAATCCGGTCTGGGCAAGATTTGAAAGGCAGGGGTCCAGGATCCCTCTCTGGCTAAGACGGTAGCGCTGTCAGCTCACTAGCTCTGGGTTTCAGCATTGTGACTGCAGGATTTAAGTCTCCTGGGAATTTAACAACAATGACGTTTAAGGAGGGAGACGCAAGAAGAGCATGGTGAATTATGGGAGAAATAATAAGTAGGAGTCACTTTTAGTGCTTGCTGAGGGGATGGTACAAGTGTATGTTTGTTGAGTTATCAAGAAAAAGGAACGGAATTATAGTTTTATGGTTTTATCTGCTTAATAAATGGTATATTAAGAAAGATAACTGTAGAAGTTGCACGTGGAGCAGAGAAGGCAGTTTTGTAGAGAGGGACAGAGATCATTATCGGTAAGCTTGGGGACTGGGCAAGCATACAGATTTGGGTTTGGAAAATTTGGGTCATGGTTTGCAAACTTCTCCAACTGGGGGTGCTTAAGAAGCCCGGGTCCTCCCTCTATCTCAGTGTGCCTGGATTCTGCCACGATAAGTCTTTTTCTAGAAAATTCTATATCCAGTGCTGGTCAGGTCCTGTGAATCAGCAATAAAAATGCCCCATGCTGACTAAAGTGAAGGAATGCAAGAGCAGATGTCTCCTTTAAAGTTACAGATGGTGCCACGTCCTGTCCCTTCACACCCCCTCTAACAGCCACCCTCTTACGTAGCAGACACGCAAGAATCTTCTTTTATGTAGTGACGGTTACAATTTTTATTTTTTGCATAAATCAACGTGCAAACAAATATAAAAAATAAGCAAAAAGTAAGTTTTCCACCATCTTTTTTCAACTAGTTCCTTCCCCAGACGCATCATTGTTGTGGGATTCATGTGTCTTTACACTGACAAAGATATTCTGAGTGTACACTCCAGCAAACACAACTATATACCCCCGTGCTTTATACACAAGTGGTAGCATTGTATACACATGACTTTTACATGTAACAAAATATTTCAAGATTGCCACATACATAAAACTTTGCCCCTCTGTTTTGATGGCTGTACAATCTCCCACGACATGAGAGGCAGTAATACATAGCATTACATAGGCTTCCTTTGTTCAAATCCCAACTCTGCTAGATGTCATCAGTGTGACCTTAGGCAGATTATTTAACCCTTCTGTGCTTCAGTTCCCTCATCTGTAAAATGTGGGTAACCTTGTTAGGTGGTGGTAAGAGTTACATGAGTTAATTTATGTAAAACTCTGATAACAGGGCCTGGCATTGAGTATAAACGTGTGTGCTACTATCATCTATGTATCATCTGTCTATCATCTCATCTGTCTGTTTTGCCAGCCCCCTACTGGTGGCGTAGTGGTTAAGAGCTCGCAGTTCAAATCCACCAGCCACTCCTTGGAAACCCTTTGGGGCAGTTCTACTCCGTTGGAATCAACTCAACGGCAGTGGGTTTCTATTGGTAAACCTGGGAGTTGTTTCCCGTAGCTGGCATTGAAACATGCAGCAATAACTAGCCCGGGTACTCTGCATATTAACAGACACCAGGAAGCTGGGGTAATTCTTAGATTTACTCCTTATGGAGCTCTGGTGGCGCAGTGGTTAAGAGCTTGGGTGCTAACCAAAAGGACGGCAGTTTGAATCCACCCGCCGCTCCTTGGAAACCCTATGAGGCAGTTCTACTCTGACGGAGTCACTATGAGTCGGAATCAACTCGATGGCAATGGGTTTTGGTTTTACTCCTTATGGTAGGATCCACGCAATGTAAAATGGAGGGAGTGGCCTGAAGAACTGGGTTTTTGTTATGGGGTCAAAGGACATTTTAAATTTTAGAATTTGATAATTTGTCCTCCAAAAAAGCAGTGCCAATTTGCTCTCCCTCCCCAGGTCTGGGCACACTTTTCCTCACTGCCCACACTCCTCCCCCCGACCCCCTGCTGGACAGGCAGTATCAATCTTTTTTGCCTTTTCCAACCTGATAAGGAAAATAGAATTGTATTAATTTACATTTCGTATCAACTGTGTCAAATATCACTTAAAAGTCCTTTATATTTTCCCTCTATTAACTCTATAAACAGTATTCATGTCCCTTGCCCATGAGTTTCTCGGGCTGATGATCTTTTACCTTACTTATCTGCAGAAAAGCTTGATAAATTAGAAAAATGAGCTCTTTGTCATGTGTTATATGTTTCCCAGTTTTGTTTATATTTTGATTTTGTTGTGTTTTTATTTCTATACGGTCAGTTTTATCAATTTTTTCCTCTGTGGTTTCCGGGTTTTTCATCATCCATAGAAAGGACTCCCTCAGAGGCCCAAGGGCACAAGGCACAGCTGAAGGGAGGGTGGGTGTTGAGGGCCACAAATGGAGAATTGCTGGGAAGTCTGATATGGAGTTGAAGCTTCAGGTCCTTCCCCAACTTGTGCAGCTGAAACCACCCTCTTCCTGTTCCGTTTCTTCCCCCTAAAGGGCTAGAGAAGTATTCTCCAAAGCACGGATCTACAGAGGCTTTCACCTTGTGGACGCCAGACAGGGATGTGGGTGTATGAGAAGGTAAGGCAGGGAGCTGGAAACAGGGCTTCGTGAAAATCTGCAAATCAAATGATGAGCAAAAAGTTCTAAGCAAAGTACCTGAAAATTATTTTTTTCGGGAGTAGGGACATTTTGGAAACCCTGGTGGTGTAGTAGTTAAGAGCTCAGGCTGCTAACCAAAATGTCAGCAGTTCGAATCCACTAGGTGCTCCTTGGAAACCCTATGGGGCAGTTCTACTCTGTCGTATAGGGTCACTATGAGTCGGAATTGACTCAATGGCAATGGGTTTTTTGTTTTTAGGGACGTTTTACTTTCATAAACTAAATTTTTATAGATCCAAGTAATATACTATCTTTGCAGAAAGGCAATAGCCTTCCTAGCACCTCCCTCCTCTTCTCTTTCCAAGCAGAACTGCTAGAACCTTTCTGGAGAAAATTCACAGCGCCAGAGAGAGCGGACCTCCAGACACTGACATGTGGTAAAGAAAGAGGTCTGGGCCATTTTATTTCTCTTTATTTTGGTCTAAAAAGTAGAGATCCAACTTTTTTTTCCCAACACCATCTTTTCCCTATTGACTGAAATGCCTTTATCATCTACTAAATTCCTGTGCATATTTATTCTACAAATAGTTACTGGGCACTTGTAGCGTGTCTGGAACTCTTTCAGGCATGTAGAAGGGAGACAGCCAACGAAGAGTAAACGTAAGAAATGAGTCAATTATCTAGTGTTTTAGAAGGTGGTGAGTATTATGGAAAAAGCTGAAGGAAAGCAGAGTAAGGGGGACAAAGAATGGGAGTTACGATTTTTAATAGGGTGGTCAGGGAAGACCTCATGGAGGTGGTGACATTTGAGGAGGCGAGGGAACTGGCCATGCATGTCTGGAGAGGGTTTCAGTACAGCTAGTGCAAAGGCCCTGAGGTTGGAGTGTGTTACCATGTGTCTGAGTGACTTCCAGGAGGCCCAGGCAGCTGGAGCAGGTGGGGCTGGTACAAGGGATTGTGGAGACTATTAGGAGATGAAGTCAGAGAGTAAAAAGGGGTCCAGAATGTGGACGTTACTCTGAGTGAAGAGGGGAGCTTTTTGAGTGCCTTGAACATTGGTGTGACATGATCGTACTTGAAAATGAACATTCTAGGCTGCGGAGTTGAGACTCTACTGCAGTGGGGGAGGGGCAAGGGCAGAGGCAGGGAGACCATGAAGAAGGCAGGGGCTGCCATCCAGGCAGGGGATGATGGGGTCCAAGACCAGGGAGGTAGCAGTGGAGGGCGAGAAGTGGTCAAATTCTGGAAATTCCTAATGGGTGTGGGTGTGAGAAAGAAAGCAATGAAGACTGATTACAGAACTTGGCCTGAATCACTGGAAAAATGAAGTTATCATTAACTGACATGGGGAGACTGTGGGTTTTTGGAGGGGCAGGGTGGCAATCAAAGAAACAGCTTTGGGTGTTTTGAGACGACCATTAGACGTCCAAGTGGAGATGTCTCATGGACAGTTGGATCTTCAAGTCTGTGGTTCCGAAGAGAGGTCTGGCCCCCTGCCTAGAGATGACATGTGGAGCACAGGACGGAGCAAGAGCCTCAGGGGAATTAGGGTACGCAGACCGAGGCTGAAGACCAAGCTCTGGGGCACTCACAGCAAAAGGTCAGGAGGGGAGAAACTGCCGGGCAGGCTGAAGAGCAGTCGGAGTGAGGTGGAGGAGCCCAGGAGACCACTGGGGGAGAAGGGAGGATCAGCGTGTCAGATGCTGCTGACAGACCAGGTGAGGTGAGGCCTGAGCACCGACTGTGCTCACAAGAAGGGCTCCAGTGACCCTGACAAGATAAGTGGATTTGTGGTCACCCTCTCTGGCCCCACAGACAGGTCTATCTTGCACAGGACAAAGCTGTTGCAGTTACCTGAGCTTTAGAACACATGCCAATATGTGGTACACTTCATTATGCTGCATTACACATCACTTTTAGAATTTTCCTGGCTATTCTTTGAATGTTTCTTTTTCTGTATAAATTTCAGAATCAGGTAGTCTAGTTCTCTTATTAGGATCATATTAAGTCTAGTTGATATCTGTATAACAGTGTTTCTATCCAGGATGTCTTTCCATAAGGAAAGAAGCACGAGTTAGATCAGTGGTTCTCAACTGGGGGCGATTTTGTCCCCCAGGGTACACTGGCAATGTCTGCAGACATTTTTGATAGTCTTGACTGGGGAGGGGAGGTGCTCCTGGCATCTAGTGGTCAGAGGCCAGGCATGCTGCTGAAGGTCCTACAAGGCACAGGACAGCCCCCCAACAAAGAATTATCTGGTCCAAAGTGTTGAGAGTGCTGCGCTGAAGAAATCCAACTACAGATGCCTACAGAACAGCTTTCTGCAAAGGGCCCTCCTCTCCCCTTTTCTTGCTCTGTTGATGACTGTTGGGCTGTTTCATGGGACTCAACCTTCTAAGATGCTCTAAAAACCCATTGTCGTTGAGTCAATTCTGACTCATAGTGTCCCTATAGCATAGAGTAGAACTGCCCTATAGGGTTTCCAAGGAGTGGCTGGTGGATTCGAACTGCCAATCTTTTGGGTAGCAGCTGAGCTCTTGTGCTAGCAGGGCTCCAACATACTCTAGAATAGCCTTAAAGACTGGCTGATATATGGTACTGTGAGCATTTTTATTCTCTTCGACTGCCCAGTATCTGACCCCTTCCTGTATTTGAGTGATACCTTTGGTGGTATCCAATAACATAACGGGAGCTAAACAAGCTGGATGCTTACTTTCCTAGCTTCCCTTACAGCTAAGGTGCAGGCGCATGACCTGGGCTCCACCAATCAGATGCACCCAGGCTGGACTGGACCAGTGCTTCAGAGAAGTGGGATGCAGAAGTCTCTCTCTCTACGGATGGTCGTGGACATTGCAGGAGCGAGTACAATGGTTCTAAACTGCAGTGTCCAGGATTCAGTGGCCACAGCAATAGCAGCAGGAGTTTCCTTGACAGTCCATTCTGAAGCATGGTCTTGGGCATTGGCTAGCACTAATCCTCATGTGTCTGACAATTCTGTGCACTCTCAATTATTCTTTGATCAATTCCCTTTAACTTTCTTCATTCAGTGTCAGCTTCTGTTACTTGCATCCAAAAGACCTGGCTGGTACACATGGATTCATCATATTGTGAGAAACGTCAGAGACTTTCAACACTGATTTATGAGACTTTGTCCTATAGAAAAGTTAAGTATGAAACTTTCAGTATCAAAGTATGCAAGTTTCCTACCCAAAACACCATGTACAAGAAGATATCATGATTAAGTTAAGGAAAAGGGAAATCCTACATTATAAGCTTTCTTTGTTGGAGTGAGAAAGATGGACTAGTCTGTATATGAGGGATATAATTTGGACCCATGGTATAAACAAACTGTGGAACTGGAGTTTAGAAGAAGGCTTTGAGACACACACACACACAAACACACACTTATTTTGCCTTAATTTTGGTTCTGTATGAGTAAAATAGCTTGTTGTTGTTAGGTGCTGTCCAGTCACTTCCAACTCACTGCGACCCTGTGTACAACAGAACGAAACACTGCCCGGTCCTTTGCCATCCTCACAATCACTGCTGTGTTTGAGACCATTGTTGCAGCCACTGTGTCAATCCATCTCATTGAGGGTCTTCCTCTCTTTAGCTGACCCTTTACTTTCCTGATAACGTGTCCAAAATATGTGAGACGAAGTCTTGCCATCCTTGCTTCTAGGGAGCACTCTGGCTGTACTTCTTCCAAGACAGATTTGTTCACTCCTCTGGCAATCCATGGTATATTCAATATTCTTTGCCAACACCATAATTCAAAGGCATCAAATAGCTTAGAGATGATTAATAATTTAGCTTCTTTTTTCCTACTGCCTAAAAATCCCTGGAATCCATGTTAAAGCCCAATGTCTAGTGTAGGAAGGAAATCCACTACCAGTACAACTGGCAGTGGGTGGGGGTGGTAAAGTGTTGGCAAGAGTGGAAAGATAGGCAAGGAGAGAAGCACAGTCAAAATCATTTTTCTTCCTTGGAAAACAAAATCATTTAGGATTCCTTGTCCAGTGTAGGGTCGCTATTAGTCGGCATGGACTTGATGGCAACAAGTTTGGTTTGTCCAGTATGGAAGAACATTCCTCACATTTGTTCTCATTGCGGAGATTCTTCAGCACTTTTCCCATCCCTCTGGGTAACGTAGGGACAGGCTCAGCTCTAATTTGCCTTGCATTTCAAGGAGATTAGCTTTGCTTCCCTGATACCATGTACTTGATTCCCAGCTTCTCCAGCTCCCCTTTCAAGTCCCTGTTCTTGACTCCACTTTAACAGAAAACTTGGCTTTCTCCTGTCCCTTGGACTACTTCCATTTCTGTCACAGCACCCTTGTCCCACCAGGTAGAAACAGGGTAGAGCAGAGAAGAGCTAGTAATGCACAATAAAGCAGATCTGGCCACTGGGGCTGCCCCGGCAAGAGGCATCTTCAGACAATGAGTCTTAAACCCATTTGCCATCTGATTTCTCAGATGCCTTCTGGACAAGAGGCACCCCGTGGCAGGAAGCAGTGATCATCCAGAAAGCCCACTTAGGCTGTTTGGCTGCAGTCTACACCAGACTGGACCTGCCCAGGGTCAGCTGGGTCTACACAGAAAGCCACAGCGATGCTCGCTCGCACTGAGCAGGCGTGATTCCATCTTTCCTGGCTCCCACAGGACTGGGCGGGCTGGCGTGCAAGGGACAGGAGTCTGTGAAGTAACAGAGCAAGCAAGAGGGGGCGGCTGTGCTTGGTCAGGGAGTTCTTCTGTCTTCAAAAATGAGAGAAGAACAATGTATAGAACAATTCAATTTAAGCTAAGCGGTTATCTTCAAGTCTGGCTTACAGAAAAAAAATACATAATGCATTTAATCTGGTATTGGCAGATGCTGAGGGTTGCCAACCCGATGGGCATTCTCCCTTCTTTCCTTGGTGACAGGACTCCATTTTTAGGTATTTGGTGGCAAGATCCCGCCAGGCCCAGAGGATTAAACCATAACTGGATTTTCCAAGGGCAAATGTAGGTTCTGTGAGGCCTGAAGCTTCCACAATTGGGGATGGTGGCTTCTTCTGAGAGAACTGTAATATTTAATCAGAATAAAGTTAGGTGCAACTTGACTTTTTATTTAGAATGAAAAACAAACACAACAAATTACAAATTTTAAAAAGCTGACAAATTCCTCAAACATCATGAAATCTATATAAATAACTGTATTTGTATTAATAAATATATTAATGAGTCTATAATACCTTCTCTTCCTGTATTTTTTGGCTCTACCCTCTTTGATTTCCTCTTCTTAGGACAATGATTTTATGTATTTTCTACAGAGAAAGAGAAAGACAATTAATTCACTCTTTTCTTTGCCAGCATGCTTTATTCTTGAGAGTTTGGGAAAATTTCTTTCAGCTTCACAACTTGTTATTGGTAATGTGAAATTTTAGAACTGTTGTCAAATCTCTAAAAACCTCTGTCGAATGTATTCCAGATATAGCTATAGGAGGTGGAAGGGTTTCCTTCCCCCCGCTCCACCTCCAGTGTTTCTCCAGGTCCCCCCCACCCCAATACCTCTGGTATGCTCAGGCCCAGAGGATAAACCATAACAGGTCTTTCCCAAGGGAAGATCTAGGATTTGTGAGGTCCTCCTCACGTACCTCTGGTGTTTCTCCAGCCCTCCCCATGGATATCTGGTGTCATGTGGCACAGGACATGCTTCTGTCACAACAGGACTCTCAGCTTGCGCATTTGTGTCCAAGGCCAGGGGAGTAGGCATGGGGTGGTTGTGGTATCCTTGGAAGCTATTCCTTCATTGGGACAGCTACAATAACTTGACTATCTCTAAACCGACTGTGAACCACAAAGAAACTATCTCTGGAACCCAAGTTAACCCACCTCAAACTCAAGTTTGCCTTAGCAGGTCCCAGAAGTGCCCCAGCCATTCCAACGCAGCCTGGCTTGAAGGGAGGGAAAGGGGAGTGCAGAGAAACTCATCTTAAATATCCTACCGTACAGACTTTACAAAAACGTATGACCATGTGAACACAGTGCTAGTTCTTCTTGAAGGGCCTTGTGAGGGGCCGAGCAGTGAAGACTCATGTACTGTGACAAATCTGACTCTGGTCTTAGCCCATCAGGGCAGTGCCCACCCCTGTTCTTCTGACTCAAGTTTCGCCAATGTAACTGAGGGCAAGTCTGATGGGGCTGGTGGGAAGGCAGGAAAGCCTGCTGTGCTTTCCTTCTCATTCTGGATGTAGTCGTGAAAGGATGGGCATGGCAGAATGCCAGGAGAAGGTCAGTGAGGTCAACCTCAAGTTGTGACCTTGTTGAGTCACTGAACTCAACAGTTCCTGGGTTTCTGTATCTGAGACCATCAACTGTTTCCATTTTGTTGGCTGGTCTGTTGGCTGAGGTGGACAGCATCCTGACCGCCCCATATACTGGTGTGGTGGAAAGAACTAACAAATCTAGTCAATTCAAGATGCAACTCTGGTCTCAATGCTACCATTTCCCGTGCACCTCGGGCCTCAGGGCTGTCGGGTTTCAAACAAGGGGATGAGGGTCAGTGGTCTTGAAGGGCCTTTGCAGCTCTTTTGCTCCATGCCTTCTTGATCATTTTCACCAGCCCTTATGTCTAGCTGGACTCCTACTTCTTTGTACTTCTTTCAAAAAAATGAAAGAACCCACATGTCCAGAATTTTCAAAAAATCCAAGGCAACTGGAAGAGGAGGTAGAGCTTACTAAGTGACTTTCAGATGTCCCCACACTCCCGACTCTCTGGCCCACCTGGTTTCTTTCCTCGTCATGGGCGTGGGCTTGCCTATGAACTGAGAAAGCAATATGGCCGTCTTCTCTGGTTTTCCAGGAAAGTCCCTGCTCACCCTCTACACACTTTGGGAGATTTGTTACTTATTAAAGTGAATGACATGATAGAATAACCAGACATGGATGGATTCCCCTCCAATGCAATTAGTGCCCACACTGAGAACACAGCCTAATTTGAGAGAACTCAGCTGGTGAGGCTTTGGAGCTACTCATCTAGCCTATGGAAAGGACTTGATCCCAATGCCTCTTTCCTTTCCTTTCCCACCTTTGAGCATTTCTCCCATCAGCACCTTTGTCAGAGGAGGGAAGGGCAAGAGGAAAAAAATGAAACCAATAAAGAAACCAGTGCCTCGTTAACACCTTGAGGAAAGTATTCACGGACAGTGAGGGTTGTCCATGATTCATTAGAATGAGTGCTCAATTCTGTCAGCTTCAGAGAGTCTGGTCAGTTGCCAACTCAACTGAGTGTCTAAAGCACAGAGGCTTAGAAGCCTTGTAAAGGAAATGGGAGATGCGAAAAACAGGATGGGGTGAGGTCAGAATAGGAAGGAATCTTCCAGAAATGTAGCTTAAACAGTCTGTTTTTATTGTTTGCTGTGAAACACCTTGAGCAGAAAGGATAGGCAGAGGTAGAGAACTCTGCTAAACATGACCACCTTGCAGTGTGAATGGATTATCATGTAGGATCAGACCCACGACAGGGTGGTCTGATTCCTAGTGGCCCCCTACTTAGGGCTACTCTCTGTTACCAAATTGAGGCCCTCCGATGATACCACAGCCTCTGTGGAAGATCCCCAAGCTCTGGTTCAAACTCAGCAATGGGACAGATGTCTTCAGCTCCAAGTGAAGCACACAACTCATTTTTCAACCACTACACATTTTGATGAAGCATTTTTATATGAAAACAATGATGATGGTAGCTGTGTAAAAGTATTTTAACAGTGTACCTTTCTCGCTGTAACATTTCTCAGAAGAAAGTCGTCCATCAAAAGTCCTTGGAATTTTCCAGATCTTTAGGTGGATCCATCAGGACTGCCATGCACTGAAACAAGCAATTCCCCTCAGAGCTCAACTTCTGATCCAAAAAACTCTATTCATACCTCAGTACAGGAGCCAAGACTAAGTGAGATTCAGAGATTGCTCATGCATGAATCAATGTGGACTTAAAAGAAAGTTTTGACTCACTTGACAAAATATACACAAAAGAATGTACAGTTA
Source organism: Trichechus manatus latirostris (assembly GCF_000243295.1). NCBI lineage: Eukaryota > Metazoa > Chordata > Mammalia > Sirenia > Trichechidae > Trichechus > Trichechus manatus. The sequence goes on from NW_004444018.1 coordinate 9,600,221, forward strand.
ATACAAGCTAAGAATAAATCTACAAGGAAAAAAATATCCTCAAGTGATGTGAAATAAGTATTAACATTGGGGTTTCCAATTCTTTATTAAACCCATTGCGATCCATCGAGTGGATTCCGACTTACAGTGACGCTATAGGGCAGAGTAGAACTGCCCCATAGGGTTTCTAAAGAGTGGCTGGTGGATTCAAACTGCCGACGTTTTGGTTAGCAGCCAAGCTCTTAACCACTGTGCCACCAGGCTCCAATTATTACGAACTTTAAATTCCCCTTTTAGTTGAACAGAACAAATGATGTAATAATCCCTTGTAATGTTTCTAAAACACATCCTATAACCTCACCTGTTGGCCAACTTTGAAGTAATATGAACTCTTTTCATAGCAGTCAATACTTAGCAAAATGGGTTACCAGCATGAAGCCCCTCCCGAAATTCACCGTTCAGTTGGGGATTGGACAGCCTCATAAAACAAAACAGGACTAAAGAGGCACAGCAGTCCAGGGACAAGGGCTAGAAGGCAGGAGGGGACAGGAAAGCTCGTGATAGGGAACCCAAGGTTGAGAAGGGACAGTGTTGACATGTCATGGGGTTGTTAATCATTGTCATAGGGCAATATGTGTACTAACTGTATAATGAGAAACTATTTGTTCTGCAAACCATCTAAGGTACAAAAAAAAAGAATTATCTATGTGAGATCAAACTGACAACAGCAACTCAAAAGATTTGATGGAAAGCCTAGGGGGCAGTGAGTTGAAGATAATGGTGATGGAATAATTTGGAAAAGGATAGTGAGAATAGCAGCACAACTGTAAGAGCGTAATCGATGTTACTGAATTGCACATGTAGAAAGTTTTGAAATGGTGTAACTTTGTCTATGTATATTTTCACCAAAAAAAGGTCCTCCAAGGTTGAGAAAGGAGAGTGTTGACGTGTCGTGATGTTGTTAACCAATGTCATAAAACAATAAGTGTACTGACTGTTTAATGAGAAACTACTTGTTCTGTAAACCTTCATCTAAAGTACAAAAAAAAAAAAAAAAAAAAATGGGTTACCAGCAGGACTGGCTTTATTTCACCCTAAGGCATGCCACCCTCACGGTAGGTGGCAGCATGTGTCCACCCTTGCCTGGTGGCCCATCACCTCTGCTTGTCCCTGGTGTGCTCTGCCTCCCCCGGTCAGACAGGTTGGGGCGGCTCAAGAGAAACTGCAAGGATCTTTTTTTTTTTCCTCAGTTCTTTTTTTTCTAAATTTTATTGTTGTTGTTGAGAATATACACAGCAAAACATACACCAGTTCAACTGCTTCTACATGTACAATTCAATGACATTTATTATATTCTTCAAATTGTGTAACCACTCTCACTCCCCTTTTCTGAGTTGCTCCTCCCTTATTAACATAAACTCACTGCCCCCTAAGGTTCCCACCCAATCTTTTGAGTTACCGCTGTCAATCTGATCCCATACAGATAGTTCTCATAAGAGCAGACCTTTTTCACTAGTTAAGCTAAACTACTGTTCGGTTTTAAGATAACTTCAGGGGATATTATTGGTTTCAGTTTTAAAGATTATCTCAGGGAAATAGTTTCAGGAATTCATCCACACTCCATGACTCCAGAAAGTCTAGAGTCTATGAGAATTTGAAATTCTGTTCTGCATTTCCCTTCTTTCGATCAGGATTCTTCTATAGAATCTTTGATCAATATGTTCAGTAATGGTAGCTAGACACCATCCAGTTCTTCTGGTCTCATGGCAAAGGAGGGAGTTGTTCATGGAGGCAGTTAGCCACACACTCCATATCCTCCTCCTATTCCTGATTCTCCTTCTTCCTCTGTTGCTTCAGGTGAGTAGAGACCAATTGTTGTGTTGGTGATGGTCAACTGCAAGCTTTTAAGACCCCAAGCACTATGCAACGAACTAGGAGGTAGAACAGAACTACTAAACACGCGTTACGAGGTAGAACAGAAGTACTAAACATGCATTATTAGGCCAACTATCTGGGATGTCCCATGAAACCATGATCCTAAACCTCCAAACCAAGGAACCAAATCCCATGAGGTTTTTGGTTGTACATAGGCAGCCTCAGCAGTTTTTTTTTGGTGTGTCATTCTAGGTGTATCTGTCACACAACTTTTGCTAATTCAAATTTTTACAGGTGTACAACTTACAGCAATTACAGTAATCAGCTATTCAACTCTACCCTTAGTTAATTTAATTTCGCCGTTAACCCCCCCCCACTTTTCCCCTCCCTCCTGCACCTGGCAACCACTAATAAACTGTGTTCTCTATACATTTTCCTTTTCTTGTCTTTTTACATAAGTGAGGTCATACAATATTTGTCCTTTTGTGATTGACTCACTTTACTCAGCATAATGTCTTCCAGCTCCATCCATATGGTAGCATGTATCGAAACTTCATTTCTCCTACTGGCTGAGTAGTATTCCATTGTATGTGTGTACCACATTTTGTTTTCCCATTCATCTGTTGATGGGCATTTAGGATGTTTCCACCTTTTGGCTACTGTGAATAGTGCTGCAGTGAACATTGGTGTACAAGTCTCTGTGTCTCTGCTTTCAAGTCTTTCGGGTATATACCTAAGTGTTGAATGGCTGGGTCATATGGTAGTTCTATTTTTAGTTTTTTGAGTAACCACCACACTGTTTTCCACAACAGCTGTACCATTTTGCATTCCCACCAGCAATAGATAAGGGTTCCAATTTCCCCACATCCTCACCGACATTTGTTATTTTCTGTTTTTTCTTTTTATCTTAGCCATCCTAGTGGTAGTGAAATGGCATCGTATTGTGGGAAACTTGAAGGATTTTCACTCTTTTGGGTAAAGAATTTCCTAGGGAAGGAAGAAAGTCTAGCTTTATCTTATACAAAGAGAGCCTCAGATCCCAGTGGATCAAAAGAAATAACAACAGCAATTATCTGACTTCTAAAAAAAAAAACAAAAAAGGCTTCCAGAAAAGAGCTAAGTCTTTCTAAATTCACCAGTGGTTCACAACCAATTCCTTGGTCAAAGACTTTGAAAAATTCAAATAATAGTTGTGCATCTTGGCTTGATATGGGAAAAAGAAAAATCAATTTTCCCATCTAAACCTTTCTTCAGTGCTTTCTCTAATTAATGTCCTACACACGCAGGCACGGGGAATGCTGAAGGCATCGTCCAGTTTGGGCTGAAGCACCACGACTGCCCATTCTGTGCAATATGTAGTGCGGGACCTTCCCAACATGTCATGCTCATCCTCACACTCAGGCACTACTGCACAAACTCGTGACATTCGTCCCGAGGCCTCGGTGAGCCTGACCTTCCTTGCACTGCAGCCACATGATCCACAGGGCTGTGCTTGACCTGAGCCAGCAGCTCTGTGAGGAGATCTCTGGCCACTTTTCTGGGTCTAGGGGCTTCAATGCAAAGCTGATCCCATCTGTATAAGGTCTGGTCAAGAAAGCCAATAATCTCGTGGGTTATATCTTCAGTTTGAGCCATCTGCAATGAGGACAGAGAGAAAGCAAATAAAAACATTTTCCGTCATGCTTATATGTTCTGAAAGTCAGCCACCTTTCTATTAGCTCTGAAGTACAGCGCTGAGGTCTCTTCTTTTGCTTTGAAGGTGATTAGCAAAGCAAGTCTGTTCTCTGAGGCTGGCCTGGAAGTTAGCAGGGTGATATCCTAATGACCACCCTCTCCTGCAGTGAGGCTCACTTCAGCTGCAAATGGGTTAGACCCACAAGGCTACAAAGGAGCTTGCCCTGAGACAGGCATTGGCCGGATGCTGCCATAAGCTTTGGGATTGTTTGTGGTGGAGGGGAGAAGGCAAAGGGACATGCTGTTGCCTGACTTTCTGCAAAGCCTCCACTCACATGAGAAGCGGAAATGCCAAGAGGGAGGTGCCACCTGTTTCCACACAGCTTGTACCCAGCATTCTCGGCCCAGCGGCCCAGCCCACTTGTTTTTTAATAGGCATCTCAGACTGTAACACCTGATTCTCACAGGGGGCAGGAAACACAGGAACTGTTAGTTCTTCTAAACACAGCCTCAAGGCGTTCTTGGCTGTTGGGGCCCATAACTATTTCCCTAAGAATTTCAGTGAAGAAAAGAGGAGGGAGGGGTGATACTCTCACATCGTAGCTGTGTGAGGAATCTGTGATTTATGAGACACAAGCAACTTTAAGAAGCCCTATGGGACCGGGCAGCGTTTCGTTCTGTTGTGCATGAGGTCGGTATGAGTTGGAGGCCGTCTAGACAGCAGCTAACAACGAGTTTTTGAAAAAGTAATCTATGTGTTTGCTTTCTGTGGGTCAGTGTACATAGAAGCCTTAGTCCAATGTTTAGTAAGCCATAGCAGTCCAGTCTACTTCCTCAGGATTCTTCGTTGGGCCCTTCTGTTTGGGTGACCAGTTGCCCTGGTATACCCAGACCACATGTCAGGGGAAATGCTCTCACAGTCCATATACTATGGGAACAGCAGGCGGCGTGGGCACAATGCTGGGCGTAAGTGACCGCCCACACTTTCCAGCACCAGCTCTACTCGGCTACCTACTACAGGGAAGCGGGGTTGGGCTCATGGAGCCGAGTCGGCCAGGGCACCCCAGGCTGAGCCAGGCTCTTGTCGGAGGAGCAAAGGCTATATGGTCTTCTCAGAAGTTCCTGCACATGACACTGGACGTGACCTTTGCCAGATGTGCACCTCTCTTGGACATGCAGACCCCAAGCAGGGAAGCTCTGCCTCCTCACAGTGGCTGTGCCCGGTGATCACAGGGGCTCTCTGTTACAGGACTGCAGAGGTTGGCTGATCTAACCTCACTTCTCCTTTACAAGCCAACTCAACTCCCCACTGCTCCACTCAAAGGTCTCTAACCACTACAAAAACCCGCCTCACTCCAGCCAAAGAAGGAAAACCCACATCCTGTTGGCCTGGCTGGTGTGGGTCTGCAAGAGTGAATGAAATTAATCTTCGGTTGAATAGCTATGGACCTGAACACTATGGCTGAGACTTTCGCTACCTCTCTGCTGTTACTGCTGTGGTCCAGCAACACAAGACTGAAGGAGGAGGAGCACGAATTCAGGGCAGGAGGATGCTAAACAAACCGGCTGCTTTCACCTCATCCTTATCAAAGACCCTGGGAGGGAGAGGAGGGTGTGCAGACACTAAATGCAGGAGAAGTGAGGAGGCCCGAGAGTCAGCAGCCAGAGAGGGAGAACAACGGTGGGAGGGCTGAAGAGTTCCAGGGGAAGCACTCAGAAGCCCAAACCTCTACCTCAGTCAGCCGGGGAAGCTGTAGAGCAGAAGGCTGGGGTGTAGAAGGTACAATGAGGCCAGGGGATGGCGCATCCTTGAAGTGGAAGTGGGGCCACTCACTGAGGCGAGGGCAGCCCTCACCACTCGTCAGCTCAGAGAAGGCCCTGAAGGCTCTGAGGAGGCAGTGGTTTCTACTGGCTCTGCATGTCGGGACACGTGGGACAGAGCTAGCTGCCAAGATGGGGTGTGAGACTTCACCCAGGCCAAAGCCCAGGCTCTGCCTGAGCCCTCTGAGTTCACACCAAAGCTGTCCAGGGCCTGGGTCCTGAGGGCTTGGGAGGCAGTCCCACGAAAGCTACCACTTCCACCATCTGGCCAGACCTGCTCCCAAGCCATGCCGGCCCTGCCAAGGTTCTTCCCAGGGTGCTCTCAGAAAAGCTGATGGGAGGCTGGAAGACACTGAGAAAGGCTGAACATGTGTGCAAGGAACCTCCCATCCGCCACACCTGTAGCTGCACCACCAGGCTGCCTCTGACCTGTCCCTGCAGCCACCAGAGCACAGCCTTAGGGTTTGGAAGGCTGAGATGCTATAAAGACAGCTTTCACCACACCTATAAGGGTGGCACCCAGGGACCTCTACACCGAGGGCCTCCTCGGGGCCCAGGCGGCTGGCCACACCCACCTGCTGAGGGCGTGCATTTTTCCGTCAGTGTCAGAAGGCAATATATTAAGAGAAATATTGGTGTTTAATCCTTTAATGCATTTCTCCTCTGTATTCTTCACAGCAGAACTGGCTTATGAAATTTAATGAGGAAGCACTGGGGTTTTCCATGCTCACTCAGCCTCTGGTTAGACCAGCAGCGTGGGTGTATGGCTGGGATTGGACAGCTTGTGTGGGTGGGTGGCCCACATAGGTAGCAAACTTGAACTTCATGACATGATCTGGCAGTGGGACTCCTTATTCACAGCAGCCTCTCTGTGGCTTGAGGGGGGTTGATTTTGAATGTAAACTATTTCCCCTGAAGAGAGTGGAACATAGCTGGAATAACTGAAGCAGAGAACTGGTCTGCCCTAGGCACTCTCTCTGGCTAGGTTCTCTCACACCTGTGTTCAAGGTGGATTATGGACACTCCTGCGAAATCTCTGGTGGTGAGAAGGCCGAGCTCAAGCTGTGGGCCTGCCTCTCCACTCCCAGCGGGAGTGGGTAGGAGGTGGGCAAAGGGCAGAGAGCTACAGGGAGGGAGGACAGTGTGGGGTCAGGGCGGCAGTGCCTGAGCAGGTGCTATTGTTGCTGTATATGGGGCCCATATACCCCACACCCAGTTTCCCTATTACTAGCATCTTAAACTAGTATGGAACATTTGTTATAATTAATAAACCAATATTGATACATTATTATTAACTGAAGTCTAGACTTTATTCTAATCTCCACAGTTTTCCCCTTATGTCCCTTTCCTGTTCCCAGGCCCCATCTAGGACACCACAGCCCATTTAGTCATCATGTCTCCTTAGTCTCCTCTTGGCTGTGGTGGCTCCTCAGACTTTCCTTGTTTTTGATGACCTTGACAGTCAGGTGTTGACACCGATCAGGTGTTCTGTCAAATGGTCCTCAACTGTGGTTTTTCTGATGTTTATCTCGTGGTGAGACTTGGGGTATGGGTTTCAGGTTTCACAGAGGGAAGTGCCATTCTCATCACATCATATCAAGGGTACATGTGTCCTCCGCCTTCTTTCCAGAACTGTTGATGTGGCCCTTGATCGCCTCGCTGAGGTAGTGTTTGTCAGGTTTCTCCACTGTAAAGTTACTTTTTCCCCTCCTCCTTTCCATACTGTTCTCTGTGGAAGGAATTCACTATGCAGAGCCCACAATTAAGAGGTAGGGAGTTATGCTCCACCTTCTTAATAGCAGAGTATCAACGTACATTGTTTGGAATTCTTTGGCACAAGAGAGCTGTCTATTCTCCCCATTTATTCGTATCAATATGGACTCATGATATTTATTTCATACTTTAAGTTATAATCCAATGCTACTTTATTAATTTTGTAGGTCAATTTGTTCCATCTCTGGCCATTGAGATCTTTCACTTGGCTCCTGTGTCCCTTTAACATACTCCCACCACTGTGGGTTTCCTTGCTTGCTTGTTTGTTAGCACTTCTTTAATTTCTAGTAGTACAAGATGCTCCAGGCTCAACTTGTACACTTCCTGCCCCAGTCCTAGAATCAGTCATTTCTCCAAAGAGCCCTGTTTCTTTTTATTGAAGAATGGTATTAGAAACCAAGATCTGTGCACTAGATGCGCTCATTTCTACTGGGCTGTCGTTGCTTCTAGGCACTCTCGGCTGACAGAGCAAGGGGAGATAAATGTGTGTATGCTAACCCATGTATTTATACATACCTATAAATATATCTATATGTAGCCATCTATATCCATATTAAGCTAAGCATGAGTTCATAGTGATGTCTCCAACTCTAATCTATTACCACAAGAAGCATTCTAGCCTCCTCCCCTTGCTTATGTGCAACCTCTCACTCCAACAATGAGAAATCTGGCTCCAACCACCTGTCATCCACTTATTTAACTGTTCAATTTCAGTATATGTGTATAGTGGTTTCAGAACTGTTAGACGTACCCCATGAGAAATAACTTTATCAACTAGAGTACAGTGTTAATGTGCAGTTCCTTTTGTGTTCAGTCTTACAGTCTCCACTCATTTCCAAAGTTACTAAGGTCAACACCTTATTCTCCCATCCCCTTCAGTGAGGTTGTCTCCTACATTGATAATACATTTAGATTCTTTTGCCACATTCTGCATTCCATCCTGGGATTTCCCCCTGACCTCCTAGATGATTTTTTAGAATTTGTACATATTAAGGTTTATTCTTTCTGCTAGAGTTCTTTGGGTTTTGACAAATGCTTTATGTCTTATATTCCCCATTATACCATCATACAAAGTAATTGCACAACCATAAAAAATTCCTATTCAATATCACCTGCCACCAAAACTGCTGGCAACCTCTCATCTGTTTAGCATCTCCATAGTTTTGCCTTTTCCAGAATGTCATATAATTGGATTCATATAGTACGCAGCTTTTTCAGACTGGCTTAGCAATATGCATTTAAGATGCATCTGTGTCTTGATAGCTTATTTCTTCTTATTGCTGAATATTATTCCATGGTAGGGATGTATAACTGTTTGTTTATCCATTCACCTATTGAAGGGCATCTTGGTTGCTTCCAGTTTTTGGCGATTACAAATAAAGCTGCTATAAACATTTGCGTGCAGGTTTTTGTGAGGACGTATGTTGTCAACTCATTTGGGTAAATACTTAGGAGTGTGAATGCAGGATTGTATGGTAAGACTATGATTAGTTTTGCAAGAAACTGTGTAATCGTCTTCCAAAGTGGCTGTACCATTTTTGCATTCCTATCAGCAATTAATGAGAGTTCCTGTTGCTCCATATCCTTGCTTGCCCCTGATATTGCCGAGCTTTCTGGATTTTAGCTATTCTAATAGATGTGTAATGGTATCTCACTGTAGTTCTGCTGCTGTTTTTAAACGATCTGAGCATACTGAAATTCTACAGATGAAATGATTCGGTGTCTTGGGTTTGCTTCAAAATAATACAGTATGGAGGGAGGTATAGGTTAAAACAAAATTGGCCATGAGTTGATTGTTGTAGTTGGGTGATGGGTACATGGTGGTTATTTTTGCATTTGTTTTAAGGGAAAGTTAAAAAGAAAAGACCAGAATGGGTTTTTCTTATAAGGAAAAAGGAATTAAAAAAGAGAAAGGCGGCCTCCACTCATTTGACACTGCATCTATCCCTGAAGCCCCATGTGTCACAGGCTGGCAGATTCCCCCACAGGAGGGCTGGTCATGTCTGGTTTCTGCTGTAGTTTTATGAGGGTGTGTGTCCAGAAGAAGGCAGGACAGACAATACACTCTTTCTAAATTCCTTTAGGAGAGCGGCTCTTGTGCTTTTTGAGCCATTTTGAAGGTAGAGTGGAGGGAATTTCTGTAGTCAGACTCTGCGACCTTGGACAGTCCTTCACTTTGCAAACTCCCTGAGAGGGGAGGGGATGTGCGAGGTCACTGATGAGCTCAGCTCTCACAGTGACGAGGCTCCCAGGGTCTCCTGGGTTGGAGCCTGGTTGTGGACCAGGGACCACGTGTTGGTAGTGAGTGACTCTGAGTAGTTTACTTACCTCTTTGAACTTCATTTTCTCATTGATGAAACAGAGAAAATAACTGACTGCTCTCTCAGAGAAGCCAAAGGAGGCCATCTGTATTGTGTGCCCAGCACTGCATTGGGCCCATTCTGGGCATTTGTTGTTGCTGTTGTTAGGTGTCATCAAGTTGGTTCAGACTCATAGCGACCCCGTATACAACAGAATGAAACGCTGCCCAGTCCTGCGCCATCCCTACAATCACTGTTATGCTTGAGCCCATTGTTGAAGCCACTGTGTTAATCCATCTCGTTGAAGGTCTTCCTCTTTTATGCTGACCCTCTACCTTACCAAGCACGGTGTCCTGATAACATGTCCAAAGTACCTGAAATTAAGTCTTGGCATCCTTGCATCTAGAGAATGTCCCCTTTACCCACCTGGAAACGGCAGAGCTTATATTTTAATCTACTTGCAATTGATTTTTACTATACCCTGAGTTAATCTGAATGCACCAAGAGCAGGAAAAGTTAGATTTTTTTAAGCCACTCTGTTTAAGGCCATTTTCAGGCTTACACTGACATTGCAGAGAAACCTGAATGCTCACTGCCTGTGTGAAAGCAGGGTAAAGGTCGGCATGACCACAGCTCTATCAGAACCCCTGAGGGCTGGGACTGCACTGCCACCCCCCACCCCATTCCCTGCTTTGATGGTTTGAAGATTATGAATGCAGTCTCAGGATGTGAACCCAGTAAAAAGAGACGCCAGCAGGCCAGGCTAAACACAAGGTGTCCCTGAATCACAGATAATTAAAGTCAGAAGGGCCTGAGAGGTCATCCTGCTAGCCCTTCTAGTCCGAGGTATTGCCAAGAGCACACAGCAAATGAGTGGAAGCACCTGAGTTGGCCGTGGGGTCTCCTGGCACCTCCTTAGTTGGCGTTCTTCCATGCTGGGGCCCTCCCCTCTGGGAGCTACGCCAATTATGCTCAGCTCCTAAGCCTCAGCTAGGATACCCTAAAGCCATCCTCCCTGCATCCCCCCAAAATTCTCACTGAGCAAACACGTGGTGTTGAGATACTGGCCAAGAGACCCACAGGACTTCAGCTCTGCATACACTTCCCTCCCCACACAAAGGAGCAGTAAGGTGGCAACTGATTGGTTATGTTTCAAGACACCAACTGGGCCATATTCTATAGAAGGAAAGCCTTATGGGGATACACAAAGAGGCCATATAGGAGCGAATCCCACCAGTTCTCTTTATTTGCTTTGGATACTGCTCCCTCCTTCCCTAAGGTGAGGGCAAGGCCTTCCTGGAGAGAAGCCTGGTGTCTCGCACGCATGTCTTTCTTATCACCTCCCTCCCCACATTCTCTCTCACAAGACATCTTCCCTCCACAGGCTGGAGGCAGGACTCATCCACCACCCACCCCAACCAACTCCCCCTTACATGGGTCTCACACCCCCACCCTCTAGCCCTGAGGCTAAGGGTTTGATGCTGGCCCACTCAGGTCATAAGGGCGAGGCCTCCACGCTGCAGTTTGGGCCAAAGCCCCAGGGAGACAAAGGCCATCTGCCTGGGGACCCTGAGGGGAGGGGGCCTGTCTCAGGAGAGGATGCAGGTGACCCCCGGCCAGCCCTGCTGCTCCCCTTGGCAGGCAAGCCCCCACCAAATCCCCCAGCAGAGAGACATCTCCTCCGTTGACCTCCTGGCCTTACCTAGGAGCCTCTGGGAGCATCTTTACCTGCAAGAATACTGGCTAAGTGAAAAAGAAGGGAGACTGCTTTTATTCACAGCAACCACTGGCTGAGTATCGTAACTTAAGTCACAGATAAAGCTGGTTGATACCAGGTTCTATGGACATTTTTAGCTCTCACCCAGGGATTTCTCCCACTCCAAATGGGCTTGGAAATGAGTGTGTGTGCATTTTATAAAACTACACGATAGAGAACTGAAGCGTTCTCGTGGGGCTGGGGCTGGGTCCTGAGGAGCTGGCACCCACACCTTGACAGAAGAGTCCTGTTCTGTGCTCAGCCACCCCGCAGGCTCCCAGGAGGGCTCTGCCTAGCACATGACAAGGGACCCAATGGCTGCCTGCTGGCTACCGAGGCTGAGCCTGCTCACACTGTTCTTGCCAATATGACAAGAATCTCCTGGGTGCTGGTTCTTGGCATGGTGGGTGACTTGTCACTGGGACTTTCGTCATAGTCACATTTACGTTAAAACAGAGCCTGCTCAGGGAGGAAGCAGGAGGGGCTCCTGAGTGCTCAGAACACTGCCCTCTTTATTTGGTTGCTGGTTGCTTGGCTATTTTGGTTTGTGAACATTCATTTAGTTGTATGTGTATATTAATAAAAAGTAAAACAAGTAAAAGCAAAAAGAAAAACTTGCAGAGCCAGCATACTGGAGCTCCTTTTTGATGTGGGTCGTTCTTCACACCCATGTCCTCTGGGCTCATGAGGATTTCTCTGTGGTTAACACAGGGCCTAAACCACACAGCAAGTAGCAGTGTGGTTTCTTAGTGAGCACATTCTCACTGAGTCTCATTGCTTTGCATGTGGTGGTAGGGGTGGGGAGGCACTGCACTATAACTGAGAGAACAGTACAGTGAGACAGGGGACCAGGCTTTTACTATGGGCCCTGGCAACAAGCTGTGTGACCTGGAGAAGTCATCTCCTTTCCCCAGGCTTGTTTTCTCTTCTATGACATAAAGGTATTGTACAGGGCAGGCTCCATCCCAGTGGTAAAATCCATGTTGGGGTTTTACATATGCATACTGCTTTATAAAAATTTATATATGCTCACGGTACACAGCACTCTTCAGAGGCCGGGACCCTCGGGTAGATAACCCACCTTTTACCTGGAGCACAGATGAGAACGAGGATGCCAGAGCAGGGGAGACTTACAAAGGTGATGACTTCCCGGGCGATGGAGTGGCCTCCAGGAGCCCAGAGCAGGAAGCTCAGGAGGAGGAGCCTGATCAGCTGTTGACACACCAGCGGTCTGGAGTCAGCTTCTCTGCTCTCACTGGCTGCTGCCTGCAGATCCTGGCCTGAGAGGGTCGGGCTCCTGAACAGCTTCACCAGGCGACCGAGCACCACCTTCACTTCTACCTGGGGGGTATAATTCAAAGGCTAAGAGATTTGGAAAGACGGGGACGTGCATATCTCTAGAATTTACTCAGTACTTTCAAGAGAGGACTGGCGCTCGAGGGAGGGGAGGCAGAGCAGCCCACGTCTGAGTTTACACACTGCTCTACACAAACCCAAATGGGCGTGATGGAAATTTCTTGACTTTCTTTGGTCTTGCTCACTCAGCAGCCAGGGCACCATGCCAGGAATTGACCTTTTTTTTTTAAATGAAAAGAAATGGAGAAAAGTCCTCAGCAGAATGCAGTCAGATTTTTATATTGTGGGAAAAAGAACAAAAGTCTTCTTGAAGACTCGCTGCCCTATCACGGCCACAAATCAATTAAAGCCCCATGCGATGGACCTCCGCCGAGCCAACGTCCTGGTAAGAATGCAGGCCTTCCCTCTGCCTTTTGCTGTCTTTTGGGGGAAACACACATACACACACACACACACACACACACACACGTTTTACTTTAGACACTAGAACAGTCTGTTCATACATGCTTAAAGCTTAAGCAGAGGTCAAAAGTCTGTGGAATCCACGTAATAATGGCAATTGTTATAGGTCTGTGGGCTATTTTTGCATAAAAAATATTTATTTCATTCTGAGACTTCTCCTTGCTACAAGAATGGTACATCATGTTGTGACTTGGAAAACAAAGCAAAAACTGAAAGTCATGGATCCAAAATGCCACATGGAACTCACAAACAGCTATGTTCCATCATCTTTGAAAGAATACTGAGCCCTATTCTGAGCATTCCCATGACCAAATTTATGGATTTTGTGCTAGTCAGTGTTTTTCCTGGAAGTTAAGACCCCATTCAATGAAGGCTGTCATAAACTCCGGCACTCGAGGCGTGCTGTGTGAGCTCTTCTGGCCACAACGCAAGACCGTGAGAAACTGCAACATGGGGCTCCTCTATGGAGGCTGGCACGGCTCCAGTAGGAGAAGGCCACCCTCTCACTGCCTCTTCTCAGGCCAGGCGGACTGGGGGTGGCCCTCTTCTGACTGGATCTACAGGAGCCCACGACCATCTTGCCATCAAAATGTGTCTGTAAAAATGTCAGGACTTAGAGGGCTGTGCCTTTATACCCCATTGTCTACTTGGCTGGTTTTTGATTTTCTATCCTTGTCCAATATTCCCTGAGACTTGGTCTTTTTCCTTTGTATTTTGTCTCAGTCTTTCCTTCCCAATGCATTCCATGTCCATAAGCTTCCACCTGACATACCAATAACTTTAAATGCTTTCTAAGTTTTTCAGCAGAAAGATGTACACTTTCTTTTCTTTTTCTCTTTAAAGTATTATTTTTTGTTCTGCATTATAAAAATTCATATATGCTCACTGTAGAAAATTTGGACAAAAGAGAAAAGAGAAAAAAAGTGACCTATTATTCCATTACCCAAAGAGACTCACTGTTAATAATTTTGTTTCTACACTTCCTGTCTTTTTTTCTATATGTTGAGAGGATACCACTCAACTATACATAATGTTTTATGTCTTATATTTTTCATTTCACAATGCACTATATGCATTTTACTATTTTTATAGAACATATTCTTTAAGAATATGATTTTTCATGGTAGAATGCTATTCCATGATTAGGATATACCACAATTTATTTAGCCAATATCCTTACCATTGAAAGTTTAGGCCATTTACAATTTTTGCAATTATGAACAATGGTATGATGAATATCCTTGTACGTAAATCTTCATACAGATTTCTAGTAATTATTTCCTTAGGATACTTCCTAGAAGTAGAATGACATGGTTAAAGGGTATGAACCTTCGCTTAATTCTTAAGGGTGAACATAGACATTTTTGTTTTTATCATTATCCAATCCAAAGTTAGCAATAAGAAATGAACGCTGGCTGGCAGACAGCATGGTTTGTCAGAGAGAGGGGCAGACTTTTGGCAGGCAGGACCTACCCCAGGCAGAGACAATCTTGCTCTTTGCTCTCATGTCCTTGCACTCTTAACGACGGCTAGTGAGGCAGCTATTCCAGCCACCACACACAATCAGGGGCTCAGCAATTAACCATGAAGGCAGAAGCACAGATGTTGTCGGGCTCACTCAGATCTCACAATGATCATGCTTTCTAACACAGTTCACATTTTGCTTCTCAAGCCCAACAGGCCATCAAGAAATTAAAGCTCACAAAACCCAGCAGGGCAAGAGGTATAGATTATTAGCTAACCTAGGAAAATGAGGCCCCATTTGCTCTCCCGGGCACTGCACACAACATTGCCTCAGGTTGGATACTAACAAGGAAGTGGCTCTGGAATCATTAATATGAAATATTGATTTAAATAACAAGGCAGATGGCCACCTCTGATAGAACAGCTAATAAGTAAACAGACATATTGGCATTAAAAGACTCTAAATGAGTTAATCCATTTTTACCCAGGATGTCTTAAGCTTTTCCTGAATAACTATGGATTAAAAAAAAAAGTTAGGTAGCAGAAAGATATGCCAATGCAGGACTTTCTAGAAATGAAATCTTATCGACAAATTATTTTTCTGTATTTTAAAAGTGAATCTTTGTTTATAAAGATCTATGATCAACATGAAATTTAACACATATTTGCTTATATAGAATCAAATATGAACTACATATAAAAGGGCTTTAGAAACCATGAGTGCTTCATGCATTTTATATTTTTTCCAGTACAAAAATTTATACATACATTGTTATGTGACCCTAACTGCTCTTCCCATACTGTGACAGCACACTCCTCCTTTCCACCTCTGATTCCCCATGTCCATTCAACCAGCTCCTAACCCTCTCTGCCTTCGCATTTCACCTCTAGACAGACGCTGCCCATTTAGTCTCTTGTATCCAATTGAGCTAAGAGGCACACTCCTCACGAGTATCCCTTTATGTCCCACAGTACAGTCCAATCCCTGTCTGAAGAGTTGGCGTCGGAAACTGTTTTAGTTCTGGACTGATAGAGAACCCAGGGGCCATGCCTGCTGGGGTTCCTCCAGTCTCAGTCAGACCATTAAGTCTGGTCTTTTTACTAGAAATTGAGTTCTGTACCCCACCTTTCTCCTGCTCCATTCGGGCCTCTCTGTTGTGTTCCCTGTCAGGGCGGTCATTGTTGGTAGCCGGGCACCATCTAGTTCTTCTGGTCTCAGGCTGATGAAGTCTCTAGTTCATATGGTCCTTTCTGTATTTTGGGCTAATACTTTCCTTGTGTCTTTGGTGTTCTTCATTCTCCTTTACTCCAGGTGGTTGGGACCAATTGATGCATGTTAGATGGCCACTTGCAAGTTTCTAAGACCCCAGATGCCACTCACCAAAGTAGGATGCAGAACATTTTCTTAATAAGCTTTGTTATGCCAATTGACCTAGATGTCCCCTGAAACCATGGTCCCCAGATCCCTACCCCTGCTACTCTGTCCCTCAAAGTGTTTGACTGTATTCAGGAAAGTTCTTAGCTTTGGTTTAGTCCAGTTGTGCTGATTTGCCCTGTAGTGTGTGCTGTCCTTCCCTTCACCTAAGATAATTCTTATCCACTATCTAGTTAGTAAATAACCCTCACCCTCCCTCCCCACCCTCATAATCATCAAAGAATGTTTTCTTCTGTGTTTAAACCTTTTTTTGAGTTCTTATAATAGTGGTCTTATTACAATATTTGTCCTTCTGTGACTGACTAAATTCACTCAGCATAATGACCTCCAGCTGCCTCTATGTTTCATCATTGTTCTTTATTGTTGCGTAGTATTCCATTGTGCGGATATACCATAATCGGTTTATCCATTTGTCCCTTGATGGGCACCTAGGTTGTTTCCATCTTTTTGCTATTGTGAACACTGCTGCAGTGAACATGGGTGTGCATCTATCTATTTGTGTGATGGCTCTTATTTCTCTAGGATATATTCCAAGGAGCGGGATAGCTGGATCGTATGGTACTTCTATTTCTAGCTTTTTAAGGAAGCGCCAAATCGATTTGCAAAGTGGCTGTAACATTTTACATTCCCAACAGCAGCGTATAAGTGTTCCAGTCTCTCCACAACCTCTCCAGCATTTATTATTTTGTGTTTTTTGGATTAATGCTAGCCTTGTCAGGGTAAGATGATATCTCCTTGCTGTTTTGATCTGCATTTCTCTAATGGCCAAAGATCGTGAGCATTTCTTCATGTGTTTGTTAGCTGCCTGAATATCTTCTTTGGTGAAGTCCCTGTTCATATCCTTTGCCCATTTTTCAGTTGGGTTATTTGTCTTTTTGTTCTTGAGGTTTTGGCAGTATCTTGTAGCTTTTAGAGATTAGATGCTGATCGGATTTGTCATAGTCAAAAATATTTTCCCAATCTGTAGGTTGTCTTTTGACTCTTTTGGTGAAGTCTTTTGATGAGCATATAAGTATTTGATTTTTAGGAGCTCCCAGTTATCTAGTCTCTTTTCTGGTGTTTGTGCATTGTTACTTATGCTTCGTATTCTGTTTATGCCTTGTATTAAGTCTTTTGATGAGCAAAAGTATTTGACTTTTAGGAGCTCCCAGTTATCTAGTCTCTTTTCTGGTGTTTGTGCATTGTTACGTATGCCTCGTATTGTGTTTATGCCTTGTATTAGGGCTCCTAGCGTTGTCCCTGTTTTTTCTTCCATGATCTTTATCGTTTTTGATTTTATATTTAAGTCTTTGATCCATTTTGAGTTAGATTTTGTGCATGGTGCGAGGTATGGGTCCTGTTTCAGTTTTCTGTAGATGGATATCCTGTTATGGCAGCACCATTTGTTAAAGAGACTGTCCTTTCCCCAGTTAACGGACTTTGGGCCTTTGTCAAACGTCAGCTACTCATAGGTGGATGAATTTATGTCTGGATTCTCAATTCTGTTCAGTTGGTCTATGTATCTGTTGTTGTACCAGTAACAGGCTGTTTTGACTACCATGGTGGTATAACAGGTTCTAAAGTCAGGTAAGGTTCTTCTTCTTGAGTAATGCTTTACTTATTTGGAGCCTCTTCCCTTCCTATATGAGGTTGGTGATTTGTTTCTCCATCTCATTAAAAAATGCCGGTGGAATTTGGATCAGGATTGCATTGTATCTGTAGATCGCTTTGGGTAGA
>NW_004444018.1:9627762-9671066 GCF_000243295.1 Trichechus manatus latirostris
TGGAAAGGCCCTAATTTCGCCATCATATTTGAGAGAAAGTTTTGCTGGATATATAATTCTTTGCGGGTAGTTTTTTGCCTTCAAGGCTTTATATATGTCATCCCATTGCCTTCTTGCCTACATGGTTTCTGCTGAGTAGTCCGAGCTTATTCTTATTGACTCTCCTTTGTAGATGACTTTTTGTTTATCCCTTGCTGCTCTTACAATTCTCCCTTTATCTTTGGTTTTGGTAAGTTTGATTATAATATGTCTTGGTGACTATTTTGGGATCTACCTTATGTGGGGTTCGATGAGCATCTTGGATAGATATCTTGTCATCTTTCATGATATCAGGGAAGTTTTCTGCCAACAAAGCTTCAACAATTCTCTCTGTATTTTCTGTTATCCCCCCCGTTCTGGTACTCCAATCACTCATAGGTTATTCTTCTTGATAGAGTCCCACATAATTCTTAGGGTTTCTTTATTTTTCTAAATACTTTTATCTGATTTTTCCTCAAATAAGTTGGTGTCAAGTAATTTATCTTCAATCTCACTAATTCTGACTTCCATTGCCTCAATTCTGCTCCTATGATTTTCCACTGAGTTGTCTAATTCTGAAATTTTATCGTTAATCTGGATTTCTGATTGCTGTCTCTCTATGGATTCTTGCAGCCTGTTAAACTTGTCATTATGCTCTTCTCTGATCTTTTTAATTTCCTTTATTGCACATTCTGCGTTTTGATTAATTTCCTTCCTAATTTCTTGAAGAGTTCTGTATATTAGTCTTTTGTATTCTGCCTCCAGTAATTCCAAGAAATTTTCCTCTTCTGGAAAATTTCTAAATTCTTTATTTTGGGAGCTTGCTGAAGCCATCATGGATTGCCTCTTTATGTGATTTGATATTGACTGTTGTCTCCAAGCCATCAATAAGTTATCATATTTATTCATTTTATGTTTGCTTACTGTGTCCTAGCTTCTTGTTTTGTTTTGATATGACCAAATAGGCTGCTCGTATGAGCTAGTTTGATTATTGGCACCTTTGAAGTGCTAATGTCCTGTCACCAAGTGGTTAGATCTGTTACTAGATATGTGAGCTTAGAAGTCCTCCCAATCCTCCTGTATGGATTCAGCTCAGGTGCCCAGGTAGCTAGCCACCAAGTGTGTGGTGTAGGCTCTCACTTACAGTACAGTCCTAGACAGACATGGGTGATTGGTGTAGGCACAGGCATCTGGCTGCAGCAGGGGGACAAACTCTGAGCAAGGCAGGGGGCTGATGGCCGCCTGCGAGTGTCCAGGAGGAAGGTATGTTCCTATTTCCTAGAGTGCGTGGGTGGGTGGGTTTTGCAGCTGGACTACGAGCATCTCATGATATTGGCTGTAAGGACTAGGGGGCACCTCTTGTTCATGGGCCCCTCTCGCTGGTTGCTAGGTGGTGTGGGTGGAGCCACCAGCCCTCAGGCCCCTGACGTGGGTAGGTGAAGACCCTGCTTAATGGGCAGAGCAGTGTTAAATGTCAAGAACCTGCCACTTCACAGCTGAAACAGTTGAAGTTAGACTTCTGGTATATACCCTGTTGTACTGCGGTAATGAGGGCCTAAGCTGTTGAGATGGGCTGACACAAGTCTGTGCAAGGGGAAAGGCACTCAAAGTCCATGGATCCCTTATGCCTGTGCCTAGGCAAAGGAGCTGTACCTACCCTGGGTTCCTGGCATAGGTGAGCCAGCAGTTTATTTTTTCCCATTTGTTAATGTGTTCACTCTCCAAGGCAGGGAGAGTGGCTCTGGGTGTGTGACAGATCCTACCTCCAGCCCAGGGGACTTCGCAATTGCTGAAGTTGGTCCAGGATCCAGTGCAGAGCAGGGAGTGGGGAGGTAAATGGGAGAGAGGTTTTTCCCTAAGGGGGCTGTTTTTGATCTGCACGGTAGGCTGTACACAAGTACTTATCTCTTGCCGAGCCAGGGCTGCTTCTCACTGGTTTTGGGTGGCTGTGTAGACTCTCTGGTGCTGGGTGTCTCCCAGTGCAGAAAATGTGCCTCCCGAGCACCACCGCTTGACTGCCTCACCACTCCCCCAGAGGTGATCAGGCCTGAAGGGCTCAGGCTCTCGCTGGATCAGGTCTGGGAACTCCTTACTGCGTCCGAACCATCTCTCCCTCTCCCTGCCACTCAGTCCAGTTCCTCAACTCTGCCTTTGATGTTCAGGGCTCTGAGATTGCCATATACAATTGATTTACTTGTTTTTTCAGGTCTTTGTTGTAAGAGGGTCCACCAGAAGCGTCTGACTACTCTGCCATCTTGACCCCGCCTCTTAAGTCATGCATTTTAATTATTATTAAAAATAAGATGATGAAAATTATAAACTAGGATTTTCCTTGATTAATGTAATGTGATATTTTTAAAGGGTGGGGGGGAGAAGGCTTTTTCTTAACCAGATAGCAATACTCAAGTACATATGTGGATTATGATAATTTCTTTTTAAAAAAAAGTTCTATTTTTGATTACAAATAAATTACCATCAAATTTCAACTTTTTAAAATGCAAAACTCATTTCCTTTCCCTTGCCATGCAAGTCTTTAAACAAATAAAATATACAGACATATTTATACTGGTGTCTGCTGTTTTCAAACAACAGAAGACATAAAGCAAAGAGCATTGCTCCATACCTAATGAAACCTGTTCCCTTTAATTATTAAAATCAGCAAAAAGCACTGGCAGTTGAAGTTTCAAAAACCGGCAAATAAATGTTTGCAAGGGAGGTGCCGATGCCTTTAATCAAAGCACTGCTTCCTGTAATTATTATATTCCACATAAAATAACAGCTGTGTCTGCCACAGACAGTTACTAGGTCCTGTACTTAACTGTTCTGTTATTCAGGAAATGACCGTGTCCTTTTTCGGAAGCAAAGTGGTTAATATCATGTGATTCCTTTAGTAAGAGTTCAAAACAAAGCTAGTAATGTGAAGCCCTGCTGCTTGGTCCACGAAAGCAGCCAGTCAAGACTGGAACAGACACAGCCAGGCTGCTGGTCAGAAAGAAGACATGGCCTGAGGGCCAGACCCACTGCAGGTTGGCACTTCTTCCTTTGAGAGCCCCGTCAGCCACAGCGGGGACAGTCCCCGAGGGCAGCGGCCCTGGTCAGGGAAGCCTATGAAGTAAGGGCAGTCCCAACAGCTCAGACAGAACAAATCAGATGGCCCACAGGACAGACGTAGCACCATCTCCTCGGTGCTTCCCAGGAGCATGTCCCATCAGCTCTCTGAAGGCTGGGAAAGGTCTCTGAGCAGAACCAGCACGCAGCCACTTATCACCCACAGAGCTATGGTGCCTATGATTTTGTGAAGACCAAACCCACTCCAGAGCCCATTCCTGAGACCGAGTCGGAACCTTGTACACAGGGGGACTGCCACCCACCATGGTCTGTGCTCTCTGCTGACTCCCATCGTGGGGGCTGGAGGAGAATGCCAGGAGCCACAGCAGGGCCTCCGGTGGTTCGGCTTCTGACATCAGCAACTGCTCAGCCACGATATCAGCCCATCCACCAAAGTGAATGAACAAAAACCAGCTCTCAAAGCCACCTCTGTGGGACCTGGAAGAGAACCAAAACCCATGGCAGCGGCAACTTGATTTCTGTCTCCTTCCTGGTTCTTAAAGCAACTCAAATGTTTGTGAAAGGTTGGCTTAAATTGTACTTACCCACTGAAGTACAACTTGCAAGGAAGGGAAGTTAGACTCAGACAAGTAACTCACAATGCCCTCTGCACCCATGACAGGGAATTCAAAGGGATGACTCTCAAAGACCCCCATGGGTCCAGGGACTGCAGACATTGAAATCTGTACATCTAGGACCTCAGTGCACACAGGGACTTTGGGAAAGGAAGGCTCTGGCCCATGACCAACAGGATGGCACAAAGCAAGAACTGCAGACAGCGCCGCTCTGTCTCCTGCAAGTTCTGGACCACTGGGCTCTGTGAAGATGGGGCCTTCCAGCCACAAAGGCAGCCACCCAGGTGGCTCCATGGCCAAGAAATGAGGGAGGCTCCCAGGGGTCCAGATGGAGGCCATTGAGGGCTGTCTTCCTCCGCTCTGCAGTGCTGAAGGTGGGGAAGTTAGGCTCAGGCAGAAAAGTGTTATTTCCTTTCTGACAAAAGATTCTGATATTTTGGCAATTAGGAATTTTTATTTTTATTTGTATTCTTTCCTGTCATCACCTACACATCGATGTTGGAAAGTTAAAGCCTTTGCAAAGTTACCCTTGCCACATACTGGAAACAGAGAATTGCAATTATTGTTGAAAGGGTAGAACTGATCCAGGTGAGGACCAGTTAATCTCAAATACAGTTACCCTCTCAGCCATTTCATTGCCCCTGGAGAAAACAGAGGAGGATGGACTCTGAGATCATGTTAAGCTGGAACTTTCCTCTTGAACTGGGGGACGTGGCTGGCACAGAAGTGTTCCAGGCCCCCTGCAGTGGCTCTGTCTTTGCTTGGATCTAGTTCTGCATTTGTCTACTTGGTCCAGGGAATTCCCAAGCACTAAACTTGTCCTCAGGAGCCCTGGCAGTGCGGTGGTTAAGAGCTTGGCTGCTAACCAAAAGGTCAGCAGTTCAAATCCACCAGGCGCTCCTTGGAAACCCTATGGGGCAGTTCTACTCTGTCCTATAGGGTCGCTATGAGTCAGAATTGACTTGACGGCAACTTTTTTTTTAAGCATGTCCTCGCCTCCCTGGGTTGTTGCTTTCGTCTCAGCCAAGCCGTCTCTGAGAACAAGTGGTTAAACGTTCTGAAATTGGGCTTGAGGAACAATGGTGAGAAAAGGAAAGAAGGGTAGGAGTATTAGCCTTACTACCTTGTCCCTGAGAAAGAGAGCGGCTAACTCAACGGGCCAGAGCTTGAGGCTCCACCGGTCACGTTTTGGGGGGAGGGGAGATTGGGTTATGATGGCTCAAAGCAAGAAACAGGCTCTACTGTGTCTTTTCACCGCAGCCTCCCGGGAGAACAAGGTGAGCAGCAGGACTCTACTATTCCTTACTCCCATGCCGATCATGCTGGGATCAGGCTCAAGGCCTGCAGAGGTGGGCCTGGTCACTCTCCCTCTCTTCTACCAGTAACTGAGTGTACCAGGTGGTCCCTGGCTGGCTCGCAGAAGCCCCCTCCCACAGTGGACCCCACGGCCTAGGTTAAGGCAGGGCCACAAGTCCTGCTCTTCAACAGACGGACCAGAAATTGTGTGTATGGGGTGACATGGTGCTGCGGGTCATCAGTGCGGCCAGTACTCTGATGCCCATTTGGCTGCCTGTTCTTTTTGTCTATTCTCGATTGTTAAGAATCTTGTGGGGAAGGAGTGAGTCACTGGCACCAACACTGATCATGAAAAAAGGAGCACCACCCATCATCTGTGTGGGCTCAGTGAGGAGACTACAGAGGACTCCAAGATGGGACGTGGCAAAAGTTACCAATGAAGACAGTAGACTAGTATAAAAAATGAGTAAAATATTATTTATACGCTAAAAGCAAGGAAGTTAAGAGGAAGCCGAAGGAAGAAGCATTGTTACAAAGAACGCAGCAAAGCCTAAATGTGAATGCTTTTAGGAAAATAACACATATAAAAGGGTACTTCAGCTTCCAGACTAAGAGACTAGGAAGAAAGGCCTGGCAATCTACTTCCAAAAAATCAGCCAATGAAAACTCAATGGATCATAATGGTCTGATTCCGTTGTGCGTGGGTTTGCCATGAGTTGGTGGTCGACCTGACGGCAGCTAACAACAACAACTAATGCTAGAAGTTAATTTATGTTAGAACGGATTTTTCTAATTTTAGACAAATACTTACTAAAAAAGAAGAGGAGAAATAAGCATTTAACATTCCATCCTACTGTGCAGCGGAAGTTTCGAATCCCCTTCCCTAGAGAGATGGAGAAGACCAAGGGCAGAGAGACCCCCTTCTCCTTCTGCATGGCCGTGGATTCCCAAGAGGTGGGTGCCATTTTTTTCAAGGGTTTGTTCTTTTAATTATTAAGCATGTTTTTCAAAATTTAGAACCAGTTATTACTTAGAACAGTTCCTCTAATAGGTATATACCTATGCACGCCTATTAATTCTGACCTGCTCAAAAGCCACTGCCTGCTTTCTCTACGTCTCCTTAATGATGGTGCTTACATATGTGGTGCCAGTCACAGGTCCAATCATGCTTGACCTATCAGCCTTGCTCAAAAGGAAGATAAAGATCAAGAGAAACCACATGTGAACAGACTTAGGAGTGGTCAGTGTTTGCTTACCTAGTAGTCTGGCCTTCAACTGTTTCTCTGAGCATTTCAGAAATGTGCTTCAATGGCTGGTGCCAAAGTCCCTGTGGGATATCTGTGGGTGGAGAGGGAAGTCAGAGAGGAATTGAAGAAAAGCCAAACCTATGAGGATCATCTGCAGCTAAGACTGGAAGAGTTTTGGGAAATTTCCATTTTATTTTTCTGGTTCATGGAACCCACACCACCTACTTGCATGTTTTTCCCACCAGGGACTCCGGGGTTCCTGGATGGTGCAAACGGTAATGTCCTCAGCTGTTACTGAAAGATTGGTGGTTCAAGTGCACCCAGAGGTGCCTTAGAAGAAAGGTCTGGTGATCTACTTCCGAAAAACCAGCATTGAAAACCCTATGGAGCACAGTTCTACTCTGACACACATGGGGGTGCCATGAGTCAGAACTGACTTGATGACAACTGGTTTGGTGTTTTGGCTTATCTATCTCTTATACCCAGGGAGGAAAGATTCACTGGTGTTACACAGAACTAAACCTCAAAGAGTTCCTAACTCAGGTACAAGGTAGTAGATAAAGACTGCCTAGACAGCCCATTCTAGGATTTAGAAATGCTATGTTATGGTTATCCCAGGATGTTTCTTTCCTATCTACCCGCAACCCACCCTCATGACTAATAATTCGTGGTTTCAAAATACATGGAAACTAATAAAAACAGTCAACAGGGATTAGGAATGGACTGCCCAACTGCTTTCCTTACCGTGATGAATTGAGAATATGACTCCAGGTCTATGGTAAAGAAAAAGTCAGAAAAAACAAACCACACGGCATTATACAAACAAATGTCTTTTCTTGAGTCAGTTTTTCCAGTTTCATAATTATCCTTTGGTTTTAAACACATCTGAACATGTGTGTATCTGCAGTTCTAAGCAACATCTGAAAAAGGTTACCACATTTTCCGGTAGTGATAGATTTTGTAATTGAATATATGAGAAAGATAACGTGAGTGCTAGAGTAACCACGACTACTCCACACGTTATAGATTAAAGGGTCGTTTATTATCTTTTATTATCTCTCTCTCTCCTCTGAACTCCCATACATTTTGACTTGTAGTCTTTTGAAGGCATTTTTCATTTTCTTTTTTGTATTAGTTACTTAGATACTTATTTTACTTGCCCTCTACCCTGTAGCTCCTGAATACACAGGGCTTGTAAGTCATCCATTCCTTACACCCTACAGGACTTCACAATGGACATGAAATACATTTCTGATGAATAACAGATCATATACTATTAAAAAAAATTTGAATTTGCGAATGTACATTCAGTTTTTCCAAAAGTATCTAGACAACTGTTCTAGGAACCAGCATAGGAGATTCTTATACTTCTGCTTGTATCTATTTATTATACTTGGACATAAATCTAGGACAATCACACAAATGAAAAGGTGAACAGGCTGAGTTCATGCTCACACAACACCTTCATCCTTTGTTCATAGGTTTCAAAACTTAAAAAATAACAACTCCAGTACTTTCTCTGATGCTCACTCAGGTTCCGATGCAGGCTACCCTAGGGCTTTGCTGAGCTGATAAGAGCTGTAAGGTGTACCCCCGGCAAGTGGAGTATTGATTTTTCTGTCT
This sequence comes from Trichechus manatus latirostris, assembly GCF_000243295.1. NCBI lineage: Eukaryota > Metazoa > Chordata > Mammalia > Sirenia > Trichechidae > Trichechus > Trichechus manatus. Next base: position 9,635,630 of record NW_004444018.1, read on the forward strand.
TGTCCCATTGTGTCCCCACAGGTTCAGTTTCACAAAACTGTCAGCCAGAGATTCCACTGAGGTCTGTCACCCATTACTTCTAGGACCTGAAAAGATCGTTGTCAAATGGTGCACTTTGGGCAAGAATCTCTACCTTTTACAAAAAGGAAGAGGAATTTAGGTTTTGTAAAATGCTCTGAAAGTTTGGATCATCTGCTTTCCTCAAATGAATCTACTTATTCAAGTCTCAGGAAAAAAGAAGGCAAAAAATGGCACAAAAAAGGGAAATATTATTTGTTCTTTGCCCTTTCCTCTTCTCTTTCCTTCTCGGGTCAGGTAAATGACTTCCTCTCTGGCTCAGCGTTTACTTGTGTCCATGTTGCCCTTCCTACAGGTTTCAAGCTTTGGAGGGAAAGGATGTCTTTATCCTCTATTTCTGAAATGTTACCCAAAGACAAGCTGACAGGCATATTAAGCGATCAACACCAGTTGAATTAAGGATGGACTTGTCACTTCCCCAACTGAACACAGCCTATGGACGACTGACAGATGAAATAGGAGAGACTATGGTCTAATACAAATATCTTACTGAATTGTTTCAAAAGCCTTCCCTTGGTTAGGAGAAATTTCCCCCTATGTTTTCTTGGCTTCGTTTATCATTTTATCTTTTCTTCTACAACAAAGGGTACAAGGAGTAGAAAGAATGAAATACAAATAAATGTACTGCTTTATTCTAACTCAGCCAAGTCTTAGCGTGTTCCTGGATTTCAGGTGGATCTGGCTGGCACTAACAGACGCTCCTGTGTTCTGGAGGCAGACCATCAAAACCTAACTACAGGCCTTTTTTTTCCTTTTGGTAAGTGATTATAACTAGGAAGTCAGGCAAATTCTCATATCAAAGACCACAGAAGGTGAAACCCTGGGATCCTGTTGTTAGTTTCCTTGAGTCTTTCCTTGAGTCAGCCCCCAACTCATGGTAACCCCATGCATAATGAGACCCATGCACAATGAAAACCCATTGTGATCCATAAGGTAGATCACCAAGCATTTCTTCCTAGTCCATCTGAGTATGCAAGCTCCACTGAAACCTGTTCCACATCATAGCAACATGCAAGCCTCCACCGACAGATGGGTGGTGGCTGCACAGGAAGTGTACTGCCTGGGAATCAAAATCGGGCCTCCTGCATGGAAGCTGAGAATTCTACCACTGAATTGTCACTAAAGGGATCTTAGAAATGACCAATTAATTCTAATCCCCTTGTGCTACAGATGAGTAGCCCTAGTTGCACAGTGGTTGAGTGTTCGGCTGCTAACTGAAAGATCAGTGGTTGGAACCCACTGGATGCTCCACAGGAGAAAGATGTGGCAGTCTGCTTCTGTAAAGATTACAGCCTTGGAAACCCTATGCGGAAATTCTACTTTGACCTATAGGGTTGCTATGAGCTGGAATTGACTCGATGGCAACAGATTTGGTTTGGTTTTGGTTTTGGTGCTATAGATAAGGAATTGGGAGGGGAGGGCTATGATTTGTCAGTGTTCTTCCCCAGAAATCATTTTAATATGGGTAAAATCAACTTTAACTTACCTTTAGGGTTTTGGAGCAGTGCCATGACAAGAGAGGTAGAAGCATAAGGAAAGTAGGTCTTGAGGGCAAACTTCAGCTGCAAAAGAACCAAAAATATAAAACAGCATGCAACGTTAGGATTGGAAGGCATGGTAAAAAATATATAAAACCTGTATGTATCCTTCTGCCCCAAAAGATCCACTAGTACTAACATGGTCAGAATGTTTTCTTAAACATTTATTAAAAAAGATGCTTCCAATAGCCTTGTAAACATATTCCAAAAAAAAAAATGAACCTTTTTAACTCACCTTCCAGAACTTAAAAAAAAAAAGTTATACTCCTGATGATTTTATATGAGTTCTCTGCCTCATGTGAACCCAATTACATACACACATCTTTCTATTTAAATGGGAGTTGCTGGGCAGTATGAGATATTAGGTTTATAATATGGTTTCTTAACAACAAAAAAAAGCATAAAACAGTAATAGTGCTAATGTACTTTGAGGACCAAAGTGCTATAGCTATCCACCCCTTCAGAAGGTAGACAAGCTTTGAACAACTTTTTTTAAAAAATGAAGTAAAATCTAGAAACAGTGAAATGCATAAGGGCTTTAAGTGTACAATGGGATGAGCTTTGGTAAGTGTATAAATCCACGACTACCTCCACAACCAATCTACAGAATATTTCCACCACCCCAAGAGGTTCCTTGTGCCTCTGACAGTCAATCCACCCACCCTACCCTGGCAACTACTGTTTTGATTTCAACATGAGAAATTAGTTTTGCTTGTTCTTGAATTGCATATATAAAAATAGAATTACAGAGTATGTATTCTTTTCTGTCTGGCTTCTTTGGCTCAACATTTTTTTTTTTTTTTTTGAGATTCAACTATGTTATTGCATATTAGTAGTTCATTCTTTTTTATTGCTCAGAAGTAGTCACTGTATGAACATGCCATAATCTGCTTGTCCATTGTCCTACTGATTGGCATTTGGGTTATTTCCAGTTTGGGGCTATTATGAAGAAACTGCAATAAACATTCTTATCTATGTCTTTTTGTAGACATGTGTTTTCATTTCTCTTAGGTAAATATTATAGCAGTGGAATTACTGGGCCATAGAGTAGACCCAGTAACTTAACCCAGTAACTTGCTTCTTTAACTTTATAAGAAACTGCCATACAGTTTTCCAAAGCAGTTTTACCATTTTACACTCCCACCAGCGATGTATGAGAATGCCAGGTGCTCCACATGTTTATCAACATTTGGAACTGTCAATCTTACTAATTAATTTTAGCTGTTCTAGTGGATGTGGCAGGTTATCTCATTGTGATTTTACTATATATTTTCTTGATGTCAAATGATGTAGAACAATTTTCATGTGTTTATTGCCTATTTATTTATCTTGGTTAAAGTGTGTATTCAAGTATTTTGCCCATTTTTTAAAAAAATGGGTCATTTCTTACATAATTATAAGAGATCTTCATATATTCTGGATACAAATTCTGTCCGATATACGTACTACAAATATTTTCTCCCCAATGTGGCTTGCTTTTCCATTTTCTTAATGATGTCTATCAAATAGCAGAAGTTTTAAATTCTGATCAATCTGAATTTATTCATTTTCTTGTGCTTTTTTGCATTTAGTTTACCTCAAAGTCAAAAAAGATATTCTCCTATGTCTTCTTCTAGAAGCTTTATAGTTTTAGCATTTATGTTGAAGCCTATGATCCATTTCCAATGATTTTTTGTGTGCTTTGTTAGGTAGAGGTTGAGGTTCATTTATTTCACATACAGATATCCAGTTGTTCTTGCACCATTTGTTGAAAAATTTCCTGTCATCATTGAATTGCCTTGCCACCTCTGTCAAAAATCAATTTACTATATATGTGTTAGTCTATTTCTGGACTCTATTATATCCCACTGATCTATGTGTGGGGAAAATAATTTAACTTTATCCAAAGTAAGTTGGTCTTTGCCCTTGTTTCCTGAGAGATGACTCTAAAACCTTGTAATTTCCTGAGTAATAGAGGTGTCTTTGTTGGTCTCCAGACCACACCTGAGGGTTTGTGCTAATGAATGTGGGCTGGCCAGGCCATAAAGACCACTGAATGCCCTGATATCAGATGACCTCATGGAGGGGTGGGGCATTATTCAATCAATTATGCTTATGCAGTGAGGCCCAATCATGCCTACATAATGACTCCAATAAAGGCTCTGGACACTGAATCTCCATGAGCTTCCTGGTTGGTGAAAGACATTAATATAAGTAGGAGGTAGTACACCCCTGGGGATATGGACACTCTGTATTGGGAACCCTCCCAGACCTCACCCTATGCCTCTATTTATTTGTATTCTTTCTTGTTATAACAAAAGTATAATCATAAGTATAGTGCTTTCTATGAATTCTGTGAATCATTTCAGCAAATTATCAAACCTGAGGGAATGAGTAGTAGGAAAAAGCAGGTCAGAAGTGAGGGGGACTGGGAACCCCTGAGCTGGTATCCTGAGGGGATATAGGGGACCCCTCAATTGATAATCAGCAGGTCAGAAGTAAGGGAGTACAGGGGAGGCCCCTAAGCTTGTGGCTGGCATCCTGAAAACCCCAAATTTGTAGCCACCAGATCAGAAGAGAGGGTGTCATATGGACTCCCAAACTTCAGACTAGCGTCTGAAGTCTTGGGTAGACTTGGCCATCTGGAGGCCTGTGCCCTGTAACTTGTGAGCTTTGACCTAGCTCCAGGTGGCTAGGGTCAGAGGAAGAAGTCTGCATGTGCAGCTGGTGTCAGAACTGAACAGAGAAGTGAAAAGTGGGGGTTTTGATTTACGTTGATTATTATCCCTTAGAAAGTGACAGAAAAAACAGATTAGTTATATTGTCATATATGTCTATCCTTTTGTCAGTACTACACTATCTTGATTACTGTAGCTTTATAGGGAATCTTGAAATCAAGTAGTATGAGTCCACCAATTTTGTTTTGGCTTTCAAAATTGTTTTGGCTGTTCTAAGTCCTTTATTCCATATATTCCATTTAAGTTTTAGAATCGGCTTCTCAATTTCTATTTAAAAATGTTTTCTGGGATTTTAATTGGGATTGCATTGAAGCAATAGATCAATGTGGGGAGAATAGATACTTTAACGATTCATGAATATGGTTTCTCTCTCTGTATGTTTAAGTTTTCTTTAGTTTCTCTAAGAAGCCCTGGTGACACAGTGATTAAAGCACTCATCTACTAACCAAGAAGTCAGCAGATTGACCTCACCAGCCGCTCCGTGGGAGAAAGATGTGGCAGTCCGCTCCCGTAAAGATCACAGCCTTGGAAACTCTATGGGGCAGTTCTCTGTCCTATAGGGTCACTATGAGTCAGAATCAACTCAATGGCAGTGGGTTTGGTTTTAGTTTCTCTAGCAGTGTTTTGTCATTTTCAGTGCAGAGGTCTTATACATCTTTTGTTAAATTTATTCCTAAGTATTTTATGTGTGATGGTGGATTTATCTATTTCTCCTTTTACTTACGTTAGTTTTGCTTCATTTTAGACTTTGTTATTAGGCACACATTCATTTGTAACTGGTACGTTCTCCTGATGAACTGACCATTTTGTCATTATGAAATGCCCTCTTTATCTCTTGTTTTTTCACCCAATCTGACATCTCTGCCTTTTTACTAAAAAATTTAGTAAATGTTCATGTAATTTTTATAATTAGTGTACTTGTTGGTATGTTTAGGCCTATCTTTAGTATTGGTTTTCTTTTTGTCCCATCTATTCTTTGTTCCTCTGGTAGCCCCCAGTTCTGTCCTTTGATACCTCAAGACTGTCAGATTGTGCTTTGAATTCCGGCCACTGTGCCTCCCCTCACCCTCACCTCACATGGATGGGGAAGAGCCCTCAGGGGAAAAGTAGAGTACCCAACGTGGTTTCCTTTTTCAAGGGTCGAATCCCTCTATTTCTGTTAGTTTTTCCTGTTCTTCAGGACCCTCAAATAGCTTTTTAAAACAATATTTTGCCCAGAGTTTATCATCTTTATCTGCAGGAAATTTAGTCTCCTGTATTACCAGACTTTGCCATTACTGGAACCAGAACCTGAACTGATTTGTTGTTTGTACTGAAAGCTCAGGAAAAGTGGCCTGCCATGACAACCTAAGGCTTTGCCCACTAGTCAGATTGGGCACATTGATGGAACTGCAGTGTGCCCCCACACAGAACAAGGGTAAGAGGAATGGATAAAAGGAGAATGAGAAGCATTAAAAATAAAACTATCTGACAATGGGGAAGAATGTGGAGTAATGCGATCATTATAAACTGCTGAGAGGAGTGTAAACTGGCACCAATGCTTCTGAAAACAATTTGGCGGTATCTACTAAAGCACAGAAAACCCTATCAGGCAGTTCTACTCTGTCATATGGGGTTGCCATGAGTCAAAATTGACTCAACAGCACCTAACAACAACACTAAAGCTGAACCTTTGCATACCCAATAACAAGTACTTCTGCGCCTAAGGATATATTCAAGAATGCTGAAAGCAACCTTGTTTGTAATAGAAAAAAATCTGGAAACAACTCAAATGCCCATCAACAGAAAAACGGACAGATTGTGGTGTATTTTCACATGGTGAGTGGAAAAACAAGTGTCAAAAGACTATACAGAGTGTACAAAAACAACCAAAACTAACTCTTAACAAAATTCTAGCCAACAGAATTCAGCATCATATTTAAAAAATAATACACCACGACCAAATGGGATTCATACCAGGTATGCAAGGATGATTCAACACTAGAAAATCAATCAACGTAATCCACCACATAATAAAACAAAAGAAAATCACATGATCATCTCAATCAACATAGAAAAGGCGTTTGATAAAGTCCAGTACCCATTCCTGATAAAAACTCTCAATAAAATAGGTACAGAAGGGAAATTCCTCAACATAACAAGGGCATCTATACAAAACCAACAGCCAACATCACTCTTAATGGAAAGAGGCTGAATACATTCCCCCTGAGAAACGGAACAAGACAGGATGCCCTTTATCACCACTCCTATTTAATATTGTGCTAGAAGTCCTAGCCAGAACAATAAGGCAAGAAAAAGAAATAAACAGCATCCAAATTGGAAAGGAAGAAGTAAAACTGTCCCTATTTGTGGATGATATGATACTATACATAGAGAACTCAAAGGACTCCACGAGAAAACTACTGGAACTAATAGATTCAGCAGAATAGCAGGATATAAGATAAACATACAAAAATCAGTTGTATCCCTATACACCAACAAAGAGAACTATGAAAAGGAAACCAGGAAAGCAATACCATTTATACTATCCCCTAAAAAAACAAAATACTTAGGAATAAATCTAACCATGGATGTAAAAGACCTATACAAAGAAAACTACAAAACACTACTGCAAGAAACCAAACAAGACCTACATAAGTGGAAAAACATACCATGCTCATGGATAGGTAGACTCAACGTTGTGAAAATGTCAATTCTCCCCAAAGCAATCTACAAATACAATGCAATCACGATCCAAATACAAACAGCATTATTTAATGAGATGGAAAAGCTAATCATTAACTATATATGGAAAGGAATGAGGCCCCAGGTAAGTTAAGCACTACTGAAGAAAAAGAATAAAGTAGGAGGACTTGCACTACCTGACCTCAGAACCTACTATACAGCTACGGTAGTCAAAACAGCCTGGTACTGGTACAATGACAGACACCCAGATGTAAATCCATCCACCTGTGGTCACATGATCTTCGACAAAGGCCCAAAGTCCATTAAACGAGGAAAAAGACAGTCTTTTTTAACAAATGGTACTGGCAAAACTGGATGTCCATCTGTAAAAAAATGAAACAGGACCCATGCCTCACACCACACACAAAAACTAACTCAAAATGGATCAAAGACCTAAATATAAAACCAAAAACTATAAAGATCATAGAAGAAAAAATAGGGTCAACACTAGAGGCCCATTAACAGGATACAAACCATAAATGACAATACAGAAACACCAGAAGATAAGCTAGGTAACTGGGATCTTCTAAAATTAAACACTTATGCTTATCAAATGACTTCACCAAAAGTGTAAGAAGAGAGACTACAGACTGGGAAAAATTTTTTGGCTATGACAAATCTGACAAAGGTCTAATCTCTAAAATCTATAGGAAAATGCAACATCTCCAAAACAGGAAGACAAATAATCCAATTAAAAAATGGGAAAAGGATATGAAGGATATGAACAGACACTTTACCAAAGCCATTGGAGAAATGCAAATCAAAAGCACAATGAGATACCATCTCACACCAACTTTACTGGCACAAATTTAAAAAAAAAAAAAAAACAGCAGAAAATAACGAACGTTGGAGAGGCTGCAGGAAGATTGGAACTCTTATGTATAGCTGGTGGGAATGTAAAATGGAAATGGTACAACCAATTTGGAAATCAATATGATGCTTCCTTAAAAAGCTAGAAATAGAAATACCATACGAACCAGCAATTCCACTCTTAGGAATATATCCTAGAGAAACAAGAGCCATTACATGAATAGACATATGCACATCCATGTTCATTGCAGCATTATTCACAATAGCAAAAGATGGAAACAACCTAAGTGCCCATCAGCAGATGAATGGATAAACAAACTATGGTATGTACACACAATGGAATATTATGCAACAATAAAGAACAATGATTTATCTACGAAACATCTCACAACATGGATGAATCTGGAGGGCATTATGCTGAGTGAACTAAGTCAATCACAAAAGGACAAATACTGTATGAGACCACTATTATAAAAATTGATGAAAAGGTTTACACACAGAAAGAAAAAATCTTTGATGGTTACATGGGAGGGGAGGGGTAAGGAGGGAAAAACACTAACTAAACAATAGACAGAACAAAACAAGGGGATACTGCGTTGTTTAAAGTCAGGAAAAGTATGCGTCAGAGTTGTATCCTTTCACCATACCTATTCAATCTGTATGCTGAGCAAATAATCTTAGAAGCTGGACTATGTGAAGAAGAACCGGGGCATCAGGATTGGAGGAAGACTCATTAACAACCTGCGTTATACAGATGACACAACCTGGCTTGCTGAAAGTGAAGAGGACTTGAAGCACTTACCAATGAAGATCAGAGACTACAGCCTTCAGTATGGATTACACCTCAACATAAAGAAAAAAAAAACCTCACAACTGGACCAATAAGCAACACCATGATAAACAGAGAAAAGATTGAAGTTGTCAAGGATTTCATTTTACTTGGATACACAATCAACATTCATGGAAGCAGCAGTCAAGAAATCAAAAGACACACTGCATTAGGCAAATCTGCTGCAAAAGACTTCTTTAAAGTGTTGAAAAGCAAAGATGTCACTTTGAAGACTAAGGTGCACCAGACCCAAGCCATACTGTTTTCAATTGCCTTATATGCATGTGAAAGCTGGACGATAAATAAGGAAGACCAAAGAAGAACTGATACCTTTGAATGGTGTTGGTGAAGAATATTGAATATACCATGGACTGCCAAAAGAACAAACAAATCTGCCTTGGAAGAAGTACAACCAGAATGTTCCTTAGAAGCAAGGATGGCAAGACCACATCTTACATACTTTGGACATGTTATCAGGAGGGATCTGTCCCTGGAGAAGGACATCATGCTTGGTAAAGTAGAGGGTCAACGAAAAAGAGGAAGAACCTCAATAAGATGGACTGACAGTGGCTGCAATAATGGGCTCAAGCATAACAACAATTGTGAGGATGGTGCAGGACCTGCAGTGTTACGTTCTGTTGTACACCAGGTTGCCATGAGTCGAAATCAACTCAATGGCACCAAACAACAATAACAAACAGTAGATAAGTGTTAACTTTGGTGAAGGGAAAGACAGTGCACAATACTGGGGAAGCCAGCACAATTTGACTAAAGCAAGGTCATGGAACTCCACAGACATATCCAAACTCCCTGAGGGACTGAATTACCGGGCTGAGGGCTGGGGACCATGGTCTTGGGGGACATCTAGCTCAACTGGCATAACACAGTTTATAAAGAAAATGTTCTACATCCTACTTGGGAAGTAGCATCTGAGGTCTTAAAAGCTTATGAGTGGCCATCTAAGATACTCCACTGGTCTCACCCCATCTGGAGCAAGGGAGAATGAAGAAAACCAAAGACACCAGGGAAAGATTAGTTCAAAGGACTAATGAACAAAAACTACCACAGCTTCCATCAGACTGAGTCCAGCACAACTAGATGGTGCCCGGCTACCACCACTGACTGCTCTGAAAGGGATCACAATAGAGGGTCCTGGAAGGAGCTGGAGAAAAATGTAGAACAAAATTCTAACTCACAAAAAAAGACCAGACTTACTGGTCTGACAGAGATTGGAGAAATCCCGAGAGTATGGTCCCCGGATACTCTTAATTCAGTACTGAAGTCACTCTCTAGGTTCACCCTTAAGCCAAAGATTAGACAGGCCCATAAAACAAAATGAGATTAAATGGGCACAACAGCCCAGGGACAAGGACAAGAAGGTGGGAGGGGACAGGAAAGCTGGTAATGGGGAACCCAAGGTCAAAAAGGGGAGAGTGTTATTATGTTGTGGAGTTGGCAACCAATGTCACAAAACAATATGTGTATTGTTTAATAAGTAACTTGCTCTGTAAACCTTCATCTAAAGTACAATGAATAAAAAATAATAATTATAAAGGAGAATGAAGAATACCAAAGACACAAGGAAAATATCAGTCCAAAGGACTAATGGACCACACGAACTGCAGCCTCCACCAGCCTTAGCCCAGAAGAGCTACACGGTGCCCGGCTACCACCACCAACCACTCTGACAGGGATCACAATAGAGGATCCTGGACAAAGTGGGAGAAAAATGAAGGACAAAATTCAAATTCACAAGAAAAGACCAGACTTACTAGTCTAACAGAGGCTGGAAGAACCTCCGAGACGATGGCTCCCGGACACCCTGCTAACTCAGAACTAAAGCCACTCCTGAAGTCCACCTTTCAGCCAAAGATCAGACAGGACTATAAAACAAACAATAACACACATGAAGATTGTGCTTATTAGTTCAATCAAGTATATGAGATGAAACGGGCAACAAATTGCCCAAAAGCAAAGGCAAAAATGCAGGAAGTGACAAGAAAATTGGACGAATGGACACGGGCAACCTGGAGTGAAAAGCGGGAGAGTGTGGACATATTGCTGGAATTTCAGAACCAATGTTACAAAACAATATGCATAAATTTTTGAATGAGAAACTAATTCACACTGTAAACTTTCACCTAAAGCACAATAAATTAAAAAAAAAAAAACTAAACTAAACAAAACATGGTTTAGGCAATTGTATACATGTGAATAAACTTTTAAAAAAAGGGAATGGTATGATAAACATCAAATTCACGGCAGTGGTTAATTGAGGGGAGAAAGGCAGGGTAATGGGATAGAGGAGGAATACATGGATTAAAAAAAAAACTAAACTCGTTGTCATTGAGTCAATTCCAACTCAGTGATTCTACAGGACAGAGTAGAACTGCCCCATAGGCTGGTGGATTCAAACTGCTGACCTTTTGGTTAGCAGCCGATCTCTTAACCACTGTGCCACCAGGTCTTGCTTTAGATATTGGATTCAAAGATACCCATTTTATTAAGAATGAATGAATGAATAAAACAAAGAAAAGAGTGTCATGTATGGACCAAGTATGACAGGGTGTCATGCATCAAGAGTTATAATTAGTCTAAAAATGGGCACCCAAGGTCTGTGTTTAAAAAGGCAGGGGGCCAGTAAATGAGAATAGCCATCAATTACAAAGGCAGATGATCAGTTATAGCTCTAGAAGAGAAATGAAATATAACATGGAATTCTGTCACTAGACAGGAAGTTATTTGCAAAGGTAAGAGACTACTGCTCTCTTACTCTGAGTCAAAGGTGAGGGTGATGAGTACCTAGTTCTTTCCAGGTACTTCCTTGCCTTGCTCCGGGACCAGTTCCCTGCACCACCAGATACACGTGGCCTGGTCAAGGCACTGTTCTAATAAAAGGCAGCTGCAGCTCCATTCCAAATCCATAGGCCCCAAGGCCAACACAGAGACTCAGCAGCAGTGTTCGTAAGAAAAGCAGACTTGTGCTGAAGCTACAGAGCAATACTTCTTTCATCAGTGTCCCCCACCTAGGTGAGGCCAAGGGGCCAAAGGGAGAGGCCTCCTGGAGGTCAGTTCCTAACTGGGAAGACAAAGAATGTCCAAGTCAGGAGAAGAGGTATTTATGGTCATGCCCTGAAGTAACTGTGAGGGCTAGCCCACGCCTGTCAGCAGAGCTATCCACTTGAATTCCAAGCTGGGTATCATGAATAACACAGTCTGGATACCTTCCTCAGGGAAAGGGAGGATGGGAAAAATAAATCATATTTATCATCGCCTTAAAAAGTAGAAGCATCTGCTAAAACCCAAGTGGCTTCTTTGGTACATGGTATGTTGGATTTTAGTGGAGCTGAACACCAGGCCCTGCTGTCACAAGTCAAACTGTAGAAAGCACCACAGGGGCCACGGCACACTTCACGGGGAAGATGCCCTGAGCCGGGGTGCTCCCAACAGGCAAAATGCCACATAAATATTAAGTCTATGGCTATTAGAGTCCGTGGGTTGCACAGTGGTTAACACTCTTGGCTTCTAACCAAAAAGTTGGTGGTTTGAGTCCACCCAGAGGTGCTCTGGAAGGAAGGCATAGTGATCTACTTCCGAAAATGAGCCATTACTGTGAGGAAATAAATTTCTCTTTGTTAAAGCCATCCACTTGTGGCATTTCTGTTACAGCAGCACTAGATAACCAAGACACAATTTGGTACCGGGAGTGGGGTGCTGCTCTAACAGATACTTAAAATGTGGAAGCAGTTTTGAAACTGTGACTATATAGAGGAGTGGCAGCGACAGAGGACCAGCAGCAGCAGAACCAGGAGACCAGCGCGCTGGAGCCAACCCACAGAGCCAGAGAGCTGAGTGCCTGTGTGAAGGAGGCTTACTGGCAGAGTGGGGTGCCTCCGGGCACTTACGGGTGGCACTACAAAGCTTTGGAACACTTGCCCCAGCAGGGCAGATGCAAGTGTGAGGCTCGAGGGCCGAGAGGCCACAGGAAGCCGAAGCTGAAGAGACAAGGGACACAAGAAGCCAAGCTGTCTCAGTCTCAAAAGGTATGGCCAGGACCTCTGGGGTTTCAAAGCGTGGAGCTATGGCCTCTGGTGTTTCTAAGAGTGGAGTCGTTACTCAGGTGGACTGGGAGAATGGGGCTACCTAAAGCCATGGGAGCAGAGTTGCTGTCCCAGTGGGCCTGGAAGGTGGAGCTGAAGCCCAGGGCTGAGGGACCCCCCTCAGAACCTGGAGAGGGTGGCCAGTACCTAGAGTCTAGAGGGCAGGGCCATTATGTAAATTGTCTCAGAGAACAGAGTTTTATTTTGAAAGCCTTGAGGGCTAATGTAATGTGTTCCACTGACTTGCTTGGCGCCTGTTATCCCTTCTTTTCCTCCAGTTTCTCCTATTTGTAATGGAAAGTCTAGCTTGTGCCTGTTCTGCCATTGTACCTTTGGAAGCAGATAACTTGTATTCTAGATTTTACAGATGAAGGAGAATTTTTGGATTTTGGACTTGGAGTTAAGACTTTTGCTATGATATGATAGCATGAATATGTTTTGCATATTGCAAGGATGTGATTTTTTGGGGGCCAAAGGGTGGAATGTCATGGATTGAATTATGTCCCCTAAAACATGTGTGTATCAATTTGGCTGGGCCATGATTCCCAGTATTGTGTGGATGTTCTCTATTTTGTGATTGTAATTTTATGTTAAAGAGGATTAGGGTGGGATTATAACACCCTTACTAAGGTCACATCCCTGAGCCAATGTAAAGGGAGTTTCCCTGGGGTGTAGCCTGCACCACCTTTCATCTTACAAGAGATAAAAGGAAACGGAAGCAAGCAGAGTTGGGGACCTCATACTACCAAGAAAGCAGCACCAGGAGCAGAGCACGTCCTTTGGACCTGGAGTCCCTGCGCCTGAGAAACTCCTCAACCAGGGAAGATTGATGAGAAGGACCTTCCTCTAGAGCCGACAAAGAAAGAAAGCATTCCCCTGGAGCTGACGCCCTGAATTTGGACTTTTAGCCTACTTTACTGTGAGGAAATAAATTTCTCTTTGTTAAAGCCATCCACTTGTGGTATTTCTGTTACAGCAGCACTAGATAATTAAGACAAAAACCCTATGGAGCAGAGTTCTACTCTAACACATGCGGTCACCATGAGTTGGAATGGACTCGACAACGACTGGTTTGTTTTGTTTGGTTTATGGTTATTAGAAAGAAAAAGCCAATTAAACTGCCCAAAGGTAAAAGCTCCCTGGTAGAAAGGTTTCTATTTCACATGGTCACTCTCACTGGTCAGCAGCCCTGTGATGCTTAAAGTATCAGCTTGGCTAGGTATGGTGCCCAGTTGTTGGTCAAACACTAGTCTGGGCTCTGTTATGAAACAGCTGTTGTTGTTAGCAGCCACTGAGTCGGCCCCTCACACAAGGCGACCTCATGCACAACAGAACGAAACACTGCTTGGTCCTGTACCATCCCCGTGACCAGTAACAGATCAGATCACTGGGATCCATGGGGTTTTTACTGGCTGATTTTCAGAAGTAGATCACCAGAACTTTCTTTCTAGTCCATCTGACTCTGGAAGCTCTGCTGAAACCTGTTCAGCATCATAGCAACATGCAAGCCTCCATCAATGGAGGGGTGGTGGCTATATTTGAGATACACCAGTCAGGAATCAAACCCAAGTCTCCGGCATGGAAGGGGAGACTTCTACTGCTGACCTACCTGTAGTTAAATCAGTTGGCCTTAAGTAAAGCATATCACCCTCCATAATGTGGATGAGCCCCATCCAATCAATTAAAGACCTTAAGAGTAAAAAGGGAGTCTTCCCTAGGGCGTTACTGCCTCCAGATTATAGAGACATTTTGTCAGAACTCCTTCACTCTCCCTGTCACCTAACCTATGGATTTTGGGATGCAAGCTAGCAGGAATCTCCAGCCTGTCACTTGACCTATGGATTTTGGATTTGCCAGCCTCCCACAAACCTGTGAGCCAATTCGTCTCTCTCTCTCCCTCCATATCACTGGTTCTGTTTCTCTAGAGAACCCTAACTAAGACAGGCCCCCGGCAGCTGTCGCCTGGGCTTTGCTGATGGTCCCTGGAGCCTAAGTCTCCCCACAGGCCCAGGCCTGGCCTCCTGCTCACCGACTGTGTCTAACACACACCTCTTGGTCACTGCCATCCACAGTTCCTCCTCTACAATTATTTAAGTCTTTCATTGTCACTCTTGCCACCTCCTTTCTCTCCTGGAATCCAATTCACATTTGGGTCTTAGACAGGAATGGAAACTCAACAATAATTAAGAATGTCCAGTGTTCCTTGGTAATAAGCAGCCTTTCCTACTTAGCACAGCCCATATAGATTCCAAAATGCCTGATGCTGGACTGGGAGGGTCAGAAGAAGTGCAAGGGGCAGGACCCACTCAGCAGACAGTGTCCTTCACAGAGCAAAGGAGAATTCATCCTGCAGGTTAGCACATGGCGGCGTGCAGTGTGCTCTGCCACAGTGGTAGATAAATGTCCCTGGGTATCAGGGTACGTGGCAGACAGGAACTATCTTGATTTATTTTCAGTTAAGATGGTTTCACCTTTGCTGGGGCATTCATTTGGAAGCTTTCTTCATAAACAAAAGAGTCCACCAAAATCACTGAAAATAATGTGCTCCTTTTGGGTAATTAGCTAAATGCTGTTTACCACCTTTTTTTCTTTGGGGAGAATTATATAAGAAACATAACAAACCTGCTTGTTTTCTTTCTCCAGAGCTTCTACAAAGCATTGTGTGAACACTTGAAGAGCGACCAGCACTTCTGGGGCTCCATCGGTTTCCAAGAGTGCACACCTGAGCAACGCAAAGTCAAATGACAACAGTTAATGATTCATCTTGCAACATACGAATGTGAACTGTGAAAGGGAAGAATGGAAAGATTCTTTTTGTGCCGTAAGCTTTAGCAGTATCTCGACTCACCAGATTCCAGTCCTTGTGTGAAAGTAGCAGAAATGTGTCGCTCCCTTTTCTAAATAATTTCTAAATCCCACTGTGCAGAGCTCTCTTTCTTGGTTC
Source organism: Trichechus manatus latirostris (assembly GCF_000243295.1). Taxonomy (NCBI): domain Eukaryota; kingdom Metazoa; phylum Chordata; class Mammalia; order Sirenia; family Trichechidae; genus Trichechus; species Trichechus manatus. The sequence continues at coordinate 9,651,370 of NW_004444018.1, forward strand.
TTATATTACTAAACACTGAATATCCCATCCAACGTAGGCCTCAGTGCTCTTTACAAAGATCTGTGCACTATGTGCCTGGACATGCAGCATCAATGGACATTCTGCTTTTGCAGATGGAGAAAGACTTGCCCAAAAGGTACAATGGCTCAGTCATTCACCCAGCAAAGTGGCAGAAGAATGTGAAAGTACCTAATTTGGTTTCCATGAATTTTCATACAACTTTTTCTTATGTGTGTTTAAACAAAGAATCAACTCAAACTTTTGACAGTTTCAAACGATAAAATCTGACTTCTTATTTCTAAGCTCATTTAACTTAAAGTTGGTGAGCTTAGAAACTAGCCCAAGTGCTGGGTTATTTGCTGCTGGAAGAATTTCTTTCCTGAGGTCTGCTATCTGCCTGGAGCCTCTTCTGCTGTGGGGAGAGGGGCATGGAACGAGCAGAGTCCTGGCTGCACTGGCATCCAAGCAAGGGGCTAGAAATGCTCCCTAGGGCACCAGCTCCCCCAGTGGAGTCCAGTCTTAGGACTTCATGATTACAACACCCACTAACTGCCAGCCATAATCCCACCCAACACCCAACCATCTCCTCAGCTCTTGTCACCTGTAAATCCAATTTGTTTCCCAAGAAGTATAGTAGCATTTTCAAAATAAAAATTAATGCGCTGTGAGATAAACACGCGCAATTTATTTTGCCTTTCGGGAGAGCTCTGTTATGAATGGCTTTATTTATTTATTTTTCTTGATTTTCCTTTGTTTTAAAATCCTTTAAAAAGATTGGTCAGCCCCCATGTGGTGAAGGGAATATATTGCTACCCTTTATTCTGAGCTGAGAACACTCCTACATGAATAGTTAATTCAGTTCTGATTTTCCATGATTACTACTAGAATTTAAAAAGATTAGAAAAAGGAAGTTATCTGAATTCTTAGGTTGGCTTTTAAATATACGTTGACTTTTGAATTTTCACCTCTAACTACCAAAAAGCTCAAACGGGTAAGAAGAAATCAGAAATGCGAATTTCCCCACAATACAGTCAGAGACTACCGCGGAATCTTCTGTTCATGATTGGAAATCGAGCATGTTTAGATGGATCACCAGCAGAACAGCCTCACATTTACCTGAACATCTTGTCCACGATTCTGAATATGGCAGGATGACAGGCTGCTTGAGGCTGCAGAGGAAAAGACCATGAGAAAGTAAAATACCACAAGCACTTCATTAAAAACAACTTGCTATTTTCAAGTAAATGAACTGTCCAGAACTGCTGGTGACTTTGGGTTAGACAAGAGAACACACGAGTGCTACACTGGAAAGAGCCCCGTGTACAAATGCAAACAGTGTCCTCTTTGGGCTGGGGATATGGGCAAGCCTTAATTCCTCCTTCTGTTCTTCTGTATGTTCACATTTTCTACAAGCCCATCTGATCCAGAAGAATCAATAAGTATCATGGAAAATTACAAACTCCTCTGTTGGCATGCTGTGTGAAGACAGAGCCTGCCTGTGCTGCGAGTTGTGCTGACTGCCTGTGGTTCTTACCTTAACATCAGGTCTGCTGTCTTTTTGTTTCTGTTTATTATATAATGAAGGTCACTGGGTGCGTTCATTTACTAAACTAAGGTTGGCGGTTCACAACACACCCAGAGGCACCGTGGAAGAAAGGCCTGGTGATCTGCTTCTGTAAAGATTACAGCCAAGAAAACCCACTCTGTGGCACATGGAGTCGCCAGGAGCCAGAGTCAACTCAAACGCAATGGATTTGGTTTTTAGGTTTATTATGTAATGAGTGCACAATAACGTAGAATTATTACTGAGGAAAGCACTGACCATCACAATACTGGACTAAAAAGCATCACATTTTAGTGCACTAAAAGTTTAGCAGCTTAAGATATTTAGGATGAAGAGGATTAATGGAAAAAAAAAATGAAGATACTATCATCTTGAATGATGAAAGCTGTCTAATTTATTCCTCGAATATTTTTGTGACAGGCTCCGAGGGGTTTAAATCTGAAGACTGTGGCCACCTGCAGCTTGGGTGGGGGGTTTCAGTGGGCTGGACCCAGGTTCTATATCTTCTGGCCATAGCTCAATGCATAAGATTAATTCAGATGAAACTGTCTATTTGTGTTCTAAAACAGATACTTTACAAAAAGCATCCAAAAGTTAGTGGATTAGGGTCGACGGCATTTCTTCTGGTTATAATGTGCTTGCTTTAAAACAAAAAAACAAAAATAAACTCATTGCCATCAAGTCTATTCCGACTCATAGCAACCTTATAGGAAAGAGTAGAACTGCCCCATAGGGTTTCCAAAGAATGGCTGGTGGATATGAACTGCTAACCTTTTGGTCAGCAGCCAGAACTCTTAACCACTATGCCACTTTAGGAAACAATTTTGCACAGCCCCTTCAACAAGATAAAGAAATAGGATATGCTTTGCCGCTCAAGTTCTCTTGACCACGTTGAAGAAAGAATAGTGCCTATCTCCACAGACTCCCATTCTAGTTCGGGTCTGCGCTGGCAGGCGAGCTGTAACATTGAGCGTGTGCCATCTAGTGTCCACACACCTCCACTACAAGCTGTCACAGAAAGCTACCAGGCAAGAGCTTGCCACTTGCGAAAATGATGGGATTTCCTGTTAATTATCTGAAGGAGAAAGACTTGTGATTTGTAGGTTACAAATGTCTGTTATTCAAATAACAGACTGTTAAATATCTAATATTAAATATTAAATATCTAATATTTAACAGTCTGTTAAACCTTTCTTCTTCTCCCTCATACTCCCTAATCCTTCACTGATGTGCATTCTTATCTAAAAGAAACCAACCAGAAATTCTAGATAAATTCATTATCTACTCAAGAAAGTCATTTGGCGGAACCATGGTTCCATCATGCAGAGGCGGATTCTTTCTTGGCTTTGATCTTGGGCAAGTCAGTTAATCTTCCTGCTTCTCAGCCTCACTGTAAATAATAACAGAGATGCTAACAGTTATTAAGATATCACTGGATATATGCCCAGAAAATATCATAAAAGTTTCTATGAATTCATAATGGAAAAATCAAACAAGAAGGGAGAAGCAAACTGCATGTCTTGAAGAAATGTGATTCGTCTAAGTCTGCTAGAACAATTTTTCAAAGTTTAGAATATAGATAATATGCCTCTTCACTACAAGAGTTTCAGAACAAACAGCACTGCTGTGCGCCCACAGACAGACAGATCCATACAACCTGAATATGCCCTCACGGGAAATGAGACTAAAATGGAAAAGGGTAACGTGGAACCATTTCCTTTTGCTCTAAATGGTTTAACTACCCCAGAGCCACTCTATAAGCTTCATGCTAACAGAGAATCACTCAATACTAATTACAAGGGTTTCCAAATGGAAAAAAAAAAAAAAAAAGAGGGTGTGGTAGGGGAGAGATGATCCAATATATAAATAGGGCTAGCATGTAAATCAAGGGGGGAAGCAAGAAAGGAAGTTCTAACTCAGTTTGTCAAAAGCGAATAGAGCTTGGATATAATTTTGTATTATATATATATGTATAGTGTTTTCTAGCAAAACAGATCAATTGAATGTTTTAAATGTCTTCAGACTGCGTAGAATCTGCTGTTCCCGTGTTGATATACTCTCCTCTTAGATTCCTTTCTTTTCAAATATTTTTAACCCTTGGTTGCGCTCAACCTGCTCCCACAACCTGTTTTAGCATGAAGACAGACAAGATGCCAGGAGATAGGGGAAACCATGCTGAGACAGGCTGGCAGAGACTGATTTTAAAAGAGTCTCTCTTGCTGAGCTCTGAACAGCTCTCTCTCCTCCACGGCCTTTACTGAGGGCTTTAAAGGGAGACTCTGCACTCCCCAAGCACATGATTTAAAGGTCAGGGAGTCCCCTCATGGGCACCAGAGCACTCACAGGCCAGGCATGCGTCCTAGGGATATCCAATCACTAATGCAAACTTAAGCTGCTTTTCTTATCAAGTGAATCCTCCAAACAGAATTAACGCCTACAGTCATGCTTCTTTGGAAGCCATGTATTTCCCTCCTAAATCTTCACAGTATCCCTGTGAGTGATGAGGCAACATTTAACCCGTGTCCCTGTTTTATTTGTAAAGCGGGACACTACAGTAACACACCACAGCCACTCTGCAACCTAGGGCTCCAGACCCTCGCTCTGAAGCCCCACTATCTAGGCAATTATCTTCCCTATAATGTGAAGAAAGAAAAGGAAGCCTTTCTTGGGTTCCATCTGCTTGTCTGTTTTTCTCTATCCCACCAAAATCTGTTCCTTCTCAAGCTCTTCTCTTCTCCATCTGGTCTAACGATTTTCATGTACAGATGATGTCGAGCCTAGGGAAACTATGTCACCAGAAGGCCATCAATAACATGAGTTTTGCCTTTCTTCACTCCCCGCTAGCCCTTTACTAACTGTCCCAGGAAGAATGGAAGGCGACGATGGACAGCTCCAGGCTCTTTGCTTCCTCTTCTTATGGACCAGATTGTTCTGGACATGCATCCCTTCCATCTCCCACAGCTACTGCTGTTTTTTTCACCTCCTCTCTGCCCACTCCTATCCCTCAGCAAAACAAGGGGAGGCGGCATCATCACAGAGTAAGTGCATCAGCATGGTGCTTCCCATCCTACGTTTTGGAGGAGAGGTGAGGGACAGGCCAGCTTGTCAGTCTGTACCACGAACTGTACAAATAACACTGGTTCTTGCTCTCTGCCCCTGATGTCTGTTTAATTTGTTATTTTCAACCTGATTCACCAAGGATTACTACAAGCCACTTGCCACTTAAAAGAGGCCTGAGAACACTGAAGAGCAAAACCGTCAGGAAGAAATATTTATTTTTCTATCATTTTCTGATTCTGTGTGGGTGTGTGTGAGAGAGACAGCGATAGAACTGGAGAGGTGGGAGTGAGAGAAAGAGCACATACAAGAACACAAACCAGAAAGGGAAATAATTATACTAGGATCTGAGGTGATTCAGAGACAAAAGTGAATGCCCCCTAGAAAAACTAAAAAGGCAGTGAAGGAACAGAACAACTTTCTCAAGCCTTTTTCATCTATTGTCATTAAAGATATTTTTTCCTAAAAAAATAAAGAGGGAAATTGTAGGCGAGAGTTGAGATATTAAAGTTCAAGAAGCGTGGAATAGATTCTCTTTCTCACAGTCTATTTTCATGTAGCTTAAATATTGTACTCAAGGCAACGGTATATTAGTGTTATTGTATCTATACAAGTAAAAGGGTGACTATACTCATAATAGAGCTTTGGTGGCACAGTGGTTTTTAAGGCTGCTAACCAAAGGGTCAGCAGATTGAATCCACCAGCTGCTCTTTCGAAACCCCATGGGGCAGTTCTACTCTGTCCTAGAGGGTCGCTAACAGTCAGAATCGACTCTACTGCAATGGGTGATATTCATAACACAATATCTGTCTTCTTAAAAAAAGGATTCTCTGTAACATTCATTTCAATAGTGAACTCCTTTATTGAGTTAAAAAATGATTTGGTTTAAAAAAGTATACTTACATAAAACTTTCATATCTAACATGTAAAATAAGTCACCTTTATAAATATGTACTTTTCATTATGGCATTGTCTTCTTTTCTACTTTCAAAATACTAAACATAAGACTGCAAATACCCCTTTTACATTTTAGGATCTATTTTGTTTCAGAATATTCAAGTTTCTTTCAACAAATTTGAGCTTGGAAAATTATTCGTTCTTTTTAATCTTTACCAGATGTTGTTTATACTAAAAGCATTTTTTTTCCATACTCCATAACGCAATTATTGTTTAATTAGTGATAAATCTGTCATTCCTGGGCTTAAAAAGAACCAAACTGACAAGGACCAAATGTATTTTTGTGTTTTAAATTTACACGTGCTCTGTGAGAACGCTAGGACACAGAAGCAGGCAGCGTGCAGGACGGAACTGGGATGCCCAGCTCTAGATGCTGAAGGAGAATCACTCAATCGAAAGCTCTACAGCCCCCTCGCGGCTGCTCCTGGGCTCAGCCTCTGAGTGGCAATGGCCCCCCAGGCTGACTACTGCTGTTTTTTATTTTTCCCTCTCCCTTCATCTCTGAGTGGTGGTGAAGTCCTGCACCCCTACAGTAAAGACCAAAGTTGAAACTGTGCCCTCTTTCTTTGCAGACAGTGCAGGCGGATCTGGTGCCTCCCTGAGGTCAACGCTGGGAAGTGCAACTACGGTGTGGAGATGCAGACCTTTACCTTTCAGCCACAAGCAGCAGCCATCACCACACTTTCCTATTGGATGGATGCAAAATCTACGCCTTCAGATTTCGTTAAGTTGCATGCATCACATTAAAAAGCTCAAAAAGAAGATGCTTAAAAGGAGGCTAATGAAAAAACAGAAAAAGAAACCCAGAACATTGGTGAAAAGTTATTTAAGCACAGAAAACTGACGGCATTGTCCAGGTTATGGAGTTAATTCTTCTGTATAATATTTTACTAAAGGGGGAATTGTGTACTGGAATTTCGTGAAAAGGAAGTTTTGGGTTTTTTTTGGAGTGGCTCAGATTGTTATCTGAAGAATGAGAAAAAGACTGCATCCTATCTCCTATCAATAAATGTCAAGGATAATACTGAGCTATCTGGATGCTTTGCATTTTTAAGTTTTTATTAGACAAAGAAACAATTTTAATTACATCATGAAGACACTGAGCTAGAAGAGGATGCAAGGAGTATTCTCTGATTTGAAATCTGATTAAACAAAAACAGCCCTGCCTCTCCAGTGCCCTTTCCCCTCTGTTCTTCCTCTGCTCCCCACTCTCCCATCAGCAAATCTGCCTGGGAGGAGAGGGGCAGCTCTTCTGGACCCAGCCTGCTTGTCGGGCTGCATGTGGGGCTGGCTAAGGAGGAGCGAATGCAGGGGCCTGGGAACCGGGGCACAGCCAAGCACAGTGCCACCCACCACCCGGCCAGCACTTCTCATTCAAATGTGCAATCCAAACAATAGCTTTCTGCTCTCCAAAAGAGGAATTGTTACTGGAAAACATCACATCCTTCTGATTCAGGGCCAGCCTTGGGAAACTGAACGATGCCAAGAAAGCTGCATAATTAGCAAATGCCTTTCACTGCTTTCTTACCATCGATATTAAGCCAGATCTGGGACTACGGATTACAGTCTTCCAGGGCCTGGGCAATCAAAGGAAACACAAGACCATCTGCTTTTGAAAAGTTTCAGTCTGTACAATCAACGACAAACTGGAGTTAACACTGTGACTTATTTAAACCAAACCAAACTCACTGCCATTGAGTCGATTCTGACTCATAGCGACCCTGTAAGACAGAGTAGAACTGCCCCATAGAGTTTCCAAAGCTGTAATCTTTATGGAAGCAGATTGCCACATCTTTCTCCTATGGAGTGGCTGGTGGGTTCAAACTGCTGAACTTCTGGTTAGCAGCTGAGTACTTTAACCACTGCGTCACCAGGGCTCCCTGTAACTTATTCAGGAGCCACCAAATACTGTAGGCGGCCATTTACCTGGAGGGGGTGCGGCCCACGGAAGCCAAAGGGTGAACTTCCAAAGTCAACAGGCTTTTGAAAATGTTATTTTTATTTCAGAAGTCAAATGCATATAGACACATTTAGAATTTGGTGGTATTATATTAACTTCTTATTATTCAGGTCTTAATGGAAAATACCAGGCCTCTGAGTCCCTGAAAAGCCAAATAACATTTGGGGAGGTCATTTCGCTTTGTGCAACCTGTACCACACTTTTATCTTTTGTTTTTGTTACGTCTTGGTAACTATAGAATTTCCAGTACTAATTCTGGGTAGTCCCAAGGGATGGAAACATAATTAACAGTGCTCCATATAACGTACAAGTTACTCAGACCATCACACTTTAATTACTCTCAGAATCCAAATATAATGTAATAGGTATCGAGTTTCTCCTGTAGAAAAGCACAGCCGTCTCGTGCTGAGTCCCAGCGATCTCTCTGATACCTCTGGACAGTCCTGTCACTGCACCGAGAGATACTGTGCTGCGATAAATGCGTCAGATGATGCAATTAGGAAGCAGCTCTTCAGGTTACCTGTCTAATCACGAAGTCACGTCACAGGCTTAGCCCAGCCTGCCTGGCTCTCTGGCGATGCCTGTGAGCAAAGCCCACTCCAGCCAGGGACTCTGGCTCACCATCTGCATTGTAATTACCTCTCTGAACTGAAAGGCACAGGGAGGTCACATCCTGAAAACGCCACAATAAATTAAACCAAATAACACTCTCCAGCCCTTTAACCATAGTGGAAGCTCTGAATCTCCACACACACGATCCTGATAAATGCTTTTGTAAATCAACTGGCTGAGAAACTGTGTGACTGGGGGAGATTACTTTAAACTATGAACTGGAGACTGAAGACTATACAGTGTGATGTTGAATGGGAGAGTCTGCTCTCTCTCTCATGCCCAGCGATGCGCTGAGCTTCCCAAAGTGCTGCTCGAGCCTGAGGTCGGTCCACAGGCAGGAAGGACACGGAGGGGCTCAGAGAAGAGCCCAAAGCTGTGTGAAGGGTTGCCAAATCAAACCAATCTAGAAAAGCCAGTGGAACTTTGATTTTTCAATATGGCGAAAACTTAATGGGCTGCCAGGGGCCTTCTAAAAGCCTTTGTTTGTTTTAAATTTTATTGTAATTATTTTTAAATAAGATGCATTCTATTTCTCACCTTAATATGCATCTCTTTGCGATGGTAAGGTCAAGTGGTAATTATCCTCTTTGGGCTCTATCTCAGTCTTAATATACACATACCTTCCTTTTTTGTTCTCTATCAAAGACTACACTTTCAAATCCATTGGGTTCAATCTGTGCTACCTCACTTACTGGTGAAGCAGCATGGATATCAGAGGACTGCAACACGACCCAGATTTGCCTGGGCAGCCACAGACCAGGAAGGCAGAGGGGAGCCCATGAAATGGAGAACAGGCAACAGTGCCATGAACAGGCACAAGTGAGCTGGTGGGGAAGGAATGGGGCCTAAAGAGAGAAACAGAACACAGGAAGAAGGCAACTGATTCAATTATGAGTCCCTTATGTTGTTTCCAATTTGAAAGCAAAAGAAAGAAAACAGCACATTCCAACTGAATTAAACCAACAGAAGGTGTCTGGGAGGTGGGATTGTGTAAACTCAGTCAGGTTAGCACCGAGCATTCCATGCACAGAGCTGCATCTGCCCAGCCTCATCCTCAGCTGGAGGCGACCACTCTCCTTCCCAGGCTCCTTGCCACCAATGTAAGATCTGACTCTTCACCATCTTTCTCTGCAAGAGTGCTCTCCATCTGCACAGTAGGAAAGATCTCTGCCCATACTTCCCACAGGTCGTGAAGGCCAATGAGAAAACACACGAAAGCCCTGAGGTGCTCGTAAGACAACATAAACACCCAAGTTTTCTGAATGGCTTTTTCACGTTGCATGGGTCTTTTTACTCCTGTTCTTACACAAATGCACACAAATACCATGGAGGTGCCACCCACAGAAGGAAAACATCCTGATTGGCCAGGTTGTGAGGATTTCCTGAAAGGTCCTAGCCCGCCTGAAATCTGACTAGCAATGGGGGTACCTGTGGCCCACAGACTCCCCTACGTCACAGTCCTTAGTATGAAGGGAGACAGGCGAGCCATTTGCACACAGGGAGGTTCCAAGGCTGACAGCCTTCAACCAAAAGAAAACATAGAGAATTCTTAGTTGTTTTTGTTGTTTTAACCATTTCTCTGGGGGTTTGTTTTGTTTTGTCTTTTTTTGAGTATTTAATTTTCCTCTAGTGAAGAGCTAAAAGGTTATTTCTTAAATGTTTTTCTTTCTTAATTGATTCTTCTTCTCATCTGTAAGATCTTCAGTTTTTAAAAGCCCACTTTTCATGCTGAGATGAGAAATACTATTTTTAAAAAGTTTATGTTGTCTAAGTGTCAATTCTTGGGAATATGTGATATAAAGTGCAACAGAATCAAGTACACCTTGAATCTCTATTTTACCCACATGCGCAAAGTATGCATAAGCAGAAAAGCCTCATATTAGGTATCTTTAAAAAATAAAATATAAACATATGATTATTTTAAACGGTTCTAATTGCTTTTTTGTTTACTTTTTCCTTCTTCGACTAGAACAAATGGTACCCAGCATTCTCTTTAAGGCTCTCTCTCCTCATCCAAGTGCAGCACGTACCAGCAATGAATCTTTTATAAAGCACTCAATCCTCTGCAGACAATTTCTCTCACTGGAGATTAACTTTTCAAAAAGATGCAGCGTTGCTTTTTCAAGGCTGGGAAGATGGCGAAGCCAGAGGCAGACTACAGCCAACGTGGGAAGAGAAATCTTCTTCCTTTCAGTAAGAAGTAAACAGAATAGTAATAGAAATGGATTACTGAAAGAAGATTAAGACAAGTTCAAAATGCAATTACTCATCCAATGTGTGAAACTTCTTTTTATTAGGGTCAGAGCAGCAATTAATAGTTATAAAACCCATTGCTGTCAAGTCAATTCCAACTCATAGCAACCCTACAGGACAGAGTAGAACTGCCCCATAGGGTTTCCAAGGAGCAGCTGATGGATTCGAACTGCCAACCTTTTGGTTAGCAGCCGAGCTCTTAACCACTGCGTCACCAGGGCTCCTAACAGTTATAGTATCCATGAGTATTTACCAAGTATCAATTTGTAAAATAATGCGAATGTGCCTCTACTCCAGTTCACCTTAATTAGAAAAATGTTCAGAGAAATGAAAAAAAATGCTTTCAAGAAGGATAAGCAAATATATTCTGACAGAAGAAAAAGAGAGTGATAAAAAATGAGATGGAGAAGGCCTTGCTATACCCAGGTAAGTGCAGTCCTAACTGAAGGAATGCTTCTGTTTGAAAGTGCATCAAATTGTTTAAAGTGAGGACTCAGACCTGGGTTTAAGTCCCAGCATCACCACCTACTAACTTATGACTTGTGAAAGTCACTTAACATCTAAACCTGTTTTCTCGTCTGTAAAATGGCTGTATCTCTCTCATAGCGTTGTTATAAAGATCGAATACAATAACACACATACAGTGATGAGCGCAGTGCTTGGTACATAGTAAATGTTCAATAACTATATTTGTAAATCTGTTGTTTGAAAGTTAACAAACATATTTCTTCAGTAACAATTTCATATATGGTAGTTATGGCCTAGTCGATCCATAGTGGACCTTAAGCATAATACTTTATAGACACTAACCATTTTGTGCAGCTATATTTCTACAGGAATATGTTTTTGGAGGTTCCTCTTGTGTCAGTGAATTAGGGAGGAAGTATGAGGGGACATCTGTGGATCTCTGAGCCACTGGTGGTGGCTCTGGGGTGGCAGCAGGGCTGTCCTCCAGGGCCTCCATTGCTCTCCCTGTGAACAGCTGGCCTACTCACTTGGTTGGACTTGTCTTTCTACTCTTGGCCCTGCTTTTCCAGGGCCTCCTGCCCTTCTCACCTGTGGAGTCACAGACAGCAGGGGCCTTTCAAGATCTGCCATGATGCTCACCACCATGAATATGAAAAATTAAAGTTGGGACACAAAGGTTCCCCATTTCCAACAAGCCCATCCTATCACAATAACTTGTCTCCCAAAGTAGGATTCACTCCTGCACAGTGGCTGTGGGACCCAAGCCTGAGATACTTCACTGCAGGAGCTGGTGAAAGGCCTGGGGAACAGACACAGAGGCAGGAAAAGAATAGGGTGGGGGACATGGGGAAATATTTCTAGTGATTTATTTTTCTTCTCCCTCAGCATAACTCCTGCAGACTTTGTCCTGGATCCAGAATAGAAGCTGAGGAATGTGGAGGGGCTGTCATAAGAGCAGGCAGAAAGGGCAGGAGAAAGGGAGGGAGGGAGTGGCCCTCCTCTGACCCTGTTTCTGATCTCAATCCCAGCATGAGCTTCAACTCTTCTGGGAAGCCGTGCAGGATCCCCACCCCTACCCCAACCTTTCCACATCAGTCAAAGAAGAACTGCCACAGCGCCCCTGCCCCCTCACCACCTGGCACACTTTGGGAGCTGCACTATGGAGGTCCTGTCTTGTGGCACTAGTGCTTTGGGCTACAATTTCCATGTCTTGCTCCCATTATACTTGATGGCAAGGAGCTTGTGTTCATTCATTCATTCATTTCCTCACTGGAAGCATGATTACCGAGCACTTCCTATATGGCAATCACTGTGCCAAGGGCAGGCTAAACAAGCGTAAACAAAACAGACCTAGTCTGCACCCTCAGCAGCTCAAAGGCTAGTGGGAGATACTTCAGATAAATAAATGAAATAGTGATAAAAGCTCTGAAGGAAAAGAGCAGGTGGAGGTAAAACAGTTAAGGAGGGACCTAATGTAAATCGGGCATTAGGGACAGCCTCTCCAAGCTGAGCTGGGAGTTAGCTGGGTGAAGGGTAGAGGGAAGAATATTCCAGCTGAGGGAACAGCAGCTGCAAAGGCGCTGAGACAGGGAAAAGCAAGGTTCAGAAGCAGAGAGAAGGCCAGTGTGGCACACAGGGAGCTGGGGGCGATGGCCCGTGATGAGGCTGTGGGGCACCATGCGCCAAGGTAAGATTTACAATTTTATTGTTTATTCTGGCTTGCAGGGTGTTAAAGATCTGATTACATTTCAAAAGACAACGCTGACTGCTGTGTGGAGAAAGGAACACAGGGACAAGGGTGGGTGCAGGCAGGCCAAAGGTCAAGAAAGTGGCGGTGGCCGAGAAGGAGTGAAGAGTGTCTGAAACATATGTTAGCAGGAATATCAAGAGAACTTGGCAACAAATTTGGTAAAAGGTGGGGATGGAAAGGCAGGAATCAAGGCTGTCTCAGGTTTCTTGAGCAACGAGATGGATGGGTATACCATTTACTGAGGTGGAAAGAAGGGAAGACGAGCAAGTTCGTGAAGAGTTTACTGAGTGCCCAGTTTAGGGTGTGTGAATTTAGAATGTCTGAGCCACAACCAAATAGACATATTAAATAGGTCCTTGAGTATCCAAGTCTGAAATTCTGGTGAGAGGTCTAGCCTAGAGATCTACATTTGGGAGCTGTCAGTGGCACATAAAGTCATGAGAATGGGTGAGAACTCTGAAGGAGAAAGCTCTGAGTGAGGAGAGAAGAAGGCCTAGGTTTGTGCCCAAGGAATGTCCACACTTAGGCCTCAGGTAGAAGAGGAGTTGCAGACAGAGATGGAGAAGGAGCTGCCAGACAAGCAGAGGACAATGTCACCAGAGGAAGAGAAGCCACGACTTGAGAAGGCAGGCCCAGTGGTGACCAACACTGCCAAGGAGTGAGAAGGGGAGAGGACGCCAAGCATTGCACTGGCCCTTTGTGACCTCCCAGGAACACTGTTTTGATGGGTGATGGAAGCTGGAGGGGAGAGTGTGGAAGGAGAGGAAGTGGGAGTGCAGCCAGAATGGATAGGCATGTCTTCAGAGGGACAGCGTCCAAGGGAGCAGACGCCAGGAGGCAGCTGAGGGGTTGGTATTGTGTGGCCATGGAAGGGTGGTGTTTAGAACAGCATGGCTGACTGATAATGGAAAAGCTGAGAGGAGAGGGAGCGGTTGAAGGACCAGTAGCTACCACTGATTAAGCCTGGAAGGGAATCACTGGGTGGAGTGAGTGGTTAACACGCTTGGCTGCTAACCGAAAGATTTGAGGTTCAAGTCCACCCAGCGGTGTCTCAGAACAAAGACATAATCATCTACTTCTAAAAAATCTGCATCTGAAAACCCTATGGAGTACAGTTCTACTCTGCAATACGTGGGGTTGCCATGAGTTGGAATCGACTCAATGGCAACTGGTATAAGCCTGGAACGATGCTAAGTTTTTTATTATTGAACTTTAGATGAAGGTTTACAGAGCAAACTAGCTTCTCATTAAACAGTACATATACTGTTTTATGGCACTGGTTAACAACCCCATGACCTGTCAGTACTCTCTCTTCTTGACCTTGAGTTCCCTATTACCAGTTTCCTGTCCCCTCCTACCTTCTAGTCCTTGCCCCTGGGCTGATGTGCCCCTTTAGTTTTGTTTGGTCCTATGGGCCTGTCTAATCTTTGGCTGAAGGGTGAACCTCGGCAGTGACTTCATTACTAAGCTAAAAGGGTGTCCGGGGGCCATACGGTCGGGGTTTCTCCAGTCTCTGTCAGGCCAGTAAGTGTGGTCTTTTTTTTTTTTAGTTATAATTTTGTTCTACACTTTTCTCCTTCTCTGTCTGGGACCCTCTATTGTGATCCCTGTCAGAGCAGTCAGTGGGGGTAGCTGGGCACCATCTAGTTGTACTGGACTCAGTCTGGTAGAGACCATACTAGTTGTGGTCTATTAGTCCCTTGGACGAATCTTTCCCTTGTGTCTTTAGTTAACTTCATTTTCCCTTGCTCCTGAAGGGGTGAGACCAGTGGAGTATCCTAGATGGCCGCTCCCAGGCTGTTAAGACCACCAGATGCTACTCACAAAGGTAGAATGTAGAACATTGTCTTTATAAACTATGTTATGCCAATTGAACTAGATGTTCCCTGAGACCATGGTCCCCACAGCCCTCAGTCCAGCAATTCAGTCCCTTAGGGAGTTTGGATTTGTCCAAGGAGCTTCCATGACCTTATCCTGAACAAGTTGTGCTGGCTTTCCCAGCATTGTGTACTGTCTTACCTTCACCAGAGTTACTACTCATCTGTTGTCTATTTAGTGTTTTCCCACCCCTATCCGTCGCCTCTCCCGTATCCGTCAAAGATTGTTTATTTTTGTGTGTGAACCTTTTCATGAGTTTTTATTGTAGTGGTCTCATACGATATTTATTCTTTTGTGATTGACTTATTTCACTCAGCATAATGCCATCCAGATTCATCCATGTTGTGAGATGCTTCACAGATTCATCATTGTTAGTTTATCATTGCGTAGTATTCCATTGCGTGTATGTACCATAGCTTGTTTATCCATTCATCTGTTGATGGGTATCTAGGTTGTTTCCATCTTTTTGCTACTGTGAACAATGTTGCAATGAACATGGGTGTGCATATGTCTATTCGTGTGACGACTCTTATTTCTCTAGGATATATTCCTAGGAATGGGAATGCTGGATCATATGGTATTTCTATTTCTAGCTTTCTAAGGAAGTGCCATATCGTTTTCCAAAGTGGTTGTACCATTTTGCATTCCCACCAGCAGTGCCAAAGAGTTCCAATCTCCCCACAGCCTCGCCAGCATTTGTTATTTTCTGTTTTTTTGATTCATGCCAGTAATGCTGGGGTGAGATGGTATCTCATTGTGGTTTTGATTTGCATTCCCCTAATGGCTAGTGATAACAAGCATTTCCTCATGTGTCTATTAGCCACCCGTATATCTTGTTTGGTGAAGTGTCTGTTCATTTCCTTTGCCCATTTTTAATTGGATTATTTGTCTTTTTGTTGCAGAGGTGTTGGATTTTCTTGTAGATTTTAGAGTTTAGACCTTTGTCGGATCTGTAATAGTCAAGTTTTTTTCTCCCCAGTCTGTAGGCTCTCTTTTTAATCTTTTGGTGAAGTCTTTTGCTGAGATCCCAGTTATCTACCTTATCTTCCGGAGTTTGTATGTTGTTAGTTATAGTTTGTACCCTGTTAATGCCGTGTATTAGGGTCTCTAGCATTGATCCTATTTTTTCTTCTATGATCTTTGTAGTTTTTGGTTTTAGACTTAGATCTTTGATCCATTTTGAATTAGTTTTTGTGTGTGGTGTGAGATATGGGTCCTCTTTCATTTTCTTTTGAAGATGGATATCCAATTTTGCCAGCACTATTTGTTAAAAAGACTGTCTTTTCCCCATTTGATGGACTTTGGGCAATTGATGAAGATCAGGTGACCACAGGTGGATGGATTTACATCTGGGTTCTTGATTCTGTTCCATGGGTCAATGTATCTGTCATTGTACCAGTACCAGGCTGTTTTGACTACTGTAGCTGTATAGTAGGTTCTGAGGTCAGGTAGTGTGAGTCCTCCTACTTTATTCTTCCCCTTCAATAATGCTTTATTTATCCGGGACCTCTTCCCTTTACATATAAAGTTAACAATTATTTTTTCCATCTCTTTTTAAAGAATGTTGTTGGTATTTGGATCGGGATTGCATTGTATTTGTAAATTGCTTTGGGAAGAATTGTCATTTTCACAATGTTGAGTCTACCTATCCATGAGCATGGTATGTTTTTCCATTTATGTAGATCTCTTTTGGTTTCTTGCAGTAGTATTTTGTAGTTTTCTTTGTATAGTTCTTTTACATCCCTGGTTAGATTTATTCCTAAATATTTTATTTTTTTAGGGGCTAATATGAATGGTATTGCTTTCCTGATTTCCTTTTTGTCATTCTCTTTGTTGGTGTATAGGAATCCAACTGATTTTTGTGTGTTTATCTTGTATCCTGGTACTCTGCTGAATCTTTCTATTAGTTCCAGTAGTTCTGTTGTGGAGTCTTTGGGGTTTTCTGTGTATAGTATCATATCATCCGCAAACAGGGATAGTTTAACTTCTTCATTACCAACTTGGATGCCCTTTATTTCTTTTTCTTGCCTTACTGCTCTAGCTAGGACTTTCAGCACAGTATTAAACAGGAGTGGTGATAAAGGGCATCCTTGTCTCATTCCTGTTCTCAAGGGGAATGTTTTCAGCTTCTCTCCATTTTGAATGATGTTGGCTGTTGGTTTTGTACAGATGCCCTTTATTATGTTGAGGAATTTCCCTTCTATACCTATTTTATTGAGAGTTTTTATCAGAAATGGGTGTTAGACTTTGTCAAATGTCTTTTGTGCGTCAACTGAGATGACCATGTGATTCTTTTCCTTTATTTTACTTATGTGGTGGATTATGTTGATTAATTTTCTAATGTTGAACCATCCTTGCATACCTGGTATGAATCCTACATGGTTGTGGTGTATTATTTTTTCGATATGATGCTGAATTCTATTGGCTAGAATTTTGTTGAGAATTTTTGCATCTATATTCATGAAAGATGTTGGTCTGGTATTTTCTTTGTGGTGTATTTGCCTGGTTTTGGTATCATGGTTATTATGCTGGCTTCATAGAATGAATTTGGAAGTATCCTTTCCTTTTCTATGTTCTGAAATAATTTGAATAGTAGTAGTGTAAACTCTTTGCTAAATGTTTGGTAGAATATTCCAGTGAAGCTATCTGTGCCAGGGTGTTTTTATTTTTGGTGGGGGTAGGTAGTTTTTTTATTACGTTTTCAATCTCTTCTCTTGTTATGGGTCTGTTCAGATTTTCAAAATCAGTTTGGGATAGTTTGGGTAGGTAGTGTGTTTCTAGAAATTTGTCCATTTCTTCTAGATTTTCAAATTTGTTAAGAGTATAGTTTTTCATAATACTCTGTTATGATCCTTTTTATTTCAATTGGATCTGTTGTAATGTCCCCCATTTCATTTCTTATTTGGGTTATTTGCATCCGTTCCTGTTTTTCTTTTGTCAGTTTGGCTAGTGGTTTGTTGATTTTGTTGATCCTTTCAAAGAAGCAACTTTTGGTTTTGTTGATTCTTTCTATTGTTTTTCTATATTCTCTATTTCATTTATTTCTGCTCTGATCTTATTATTTCCTTTCTTCTGGTGGCTGTAGGCTTCTTTTGCTGTTATTTATTTGTTCTAGTTGTGTAGCTAATGTTTTGATTCTGTCCCTTTCTTCTTTTTTGATGTTTCCATCTATTGCTATAAATTGACCTCTGATCACTGCCTTTGCTGTGTCCCAAAGGTTTTGGTATGATGTGTTTTCATTTTCATTTGATTCTGGGAATTTTTTGATTCCATCTTTGGTATCTTCTATTACCCAGTGGTTCTTAAGCAGGGTGTTATTTACTTTCCATGTAATTAATTATTTTTCCTTGCTCTTCCTGTTGTTAATTCCTACCTCGATGGTGTTGTGATCAAAGAATATACTTTTGTATTATCTCAGTGTTTTGGATTTTGCTGAGGGTTGCTTTGTGTCCTAAGATGTGGTCTACTCTGGAGAATGTTCCAGGTGTGTTGGAAAAGAATGTGTACTTTGCAGCTATTGGGTGGAGTGTTCTATATATGTCTATGAGTTCAAGTTGGCTGACTGTGACCTTTAGATCTTTATTTTTGTCAAGTTTCTTTCTAGATGGTCTGTCATTTACCAAAAGTGGTGTGTTCAAGTCTCCTACTATTATAGTGGAACTGCTAATTTCTATTTTCAGTGCTGTTGAAGTTTGTTTTATGTATTTTGGAGCCCTGTCATTGGGTGTGTAGATATTTAATATGGTTATGTCTTCATGCTGGATTGTCCCTTTAATCACGATGTAGTGCTGTTCTTTGTCTTTTTTGGTGGATTTTGTTTTAAAGTCTATTTTATCTGAGATTAGTATTGCCAGTCCTACTCTTTTTTGGTGGCTGTTTGCTTAACATATTTTTTTCCATCCTTTGATTTTTAATAAATTAATGTCTTTGTTTCTAATGTGTGTCTCTTGTAGACAGCACATTGATGGATCCTGTTTTTAAATAGATTCTGTCACTCTCTGTCTCTTTAAGAGTGCATTTAGGCCATTTACATTCAGTGTAATTACTGATAGGTGTTAGTTTATTGCTGTCATTTTGTAGTGCTTTTTTTTTGTGGTGCTGATGGTTTCTTTGTTCCTCTTCTTCTTCTGTGCTGAATTCCTTTTGTTTGTGGGTTTTTTTTTTTTCATTTCTTTTATTTTTGTAGCTTTTGTTTTTACTGAGACTTTATGTTTATCTTTTTTATTTTGGTGAGTAGGTTTGTTAACTTTCTCTGTGGTTACCTTGAAATCTACCCTTATCTTTCTAAGTTTGAACCAGTCTATAATTACCTGGAATCGCCTTGCCTTTCTCTCCATTAGAAGGTTCTATACCTACACTGTTTATTCTCTCTTTTATTGTTCTGACTTTGCTGTCACTTGCAGATTAACCTCTCTGGCTCCCTGCTGTAGATCTTTTGGTTTTGAATAGTCCTTGAGAGTTCATTTCCTAGGTTAGTATCTGGGTGTTGTCTGATGTTGTTTGTTCTCAAACCAAAGGACTCCTTTTAAGAATTCTTGTAAGTCTGGTTTGGTTTTTACGTAGTCCTTTAATTTCTGTTTATCTGGAAATGTCCTAATTTCACCATCATATTTGAACAAGAGTTTTGCCAGATATATTATTCTTGGCTGGCAATTTTTTCTTTCAAGGTTTTATATATGTCATCCCATCACCTTCTTGCCTGCATGGTTTCTGCCAAGTAATCAGAGCTCAGTCTTACTGTTTCCCCTCTGTATGTGACTTTTTGTTTTTCTCGAGCTGCTCTCAGGATTCTTTCTTTGTTTTTGGTTTCAGCGAGTATGATTATGATATGCCTTGGTGATCTTCTTTTGGGGTCTATCCATATGGAGTTCACTGAGCTTCTTGGATGGTCAGCTTTTCATCTTTCATGATATTAGGGAAGCTGTGTTTTCCATTTTCTCCCATTCTGGAACTCCGATCATTCGCAAATTTTTGCTTTTGATTGTATCCCACATCATTCTCAGGGTTTCTTCATTTTTCTTTGTTCTTTTTTATGATTTTTTCTCAAAGGTGTACCCAAATGTTTGTCTTCAATTTCACTAACCCTGTCTTCCATTGTCTCGAACCTGTTTCTCAGCCCTTCTATGACACTATTTCTGAAATCTTGTTGTTTATCTTTTGGATTTCTAATTGTTGTTTTTGTATGATTTCTAGTTGTG
>NW_004444018.1:9671166-9680799 GCF_000243295.1 Trichechus manatus latirostris
AATTCTTCCTTTTTTTTGGTCTGTATTTTCCATGAATTTGTCTGCCTTTTCCATGAATTTGTCTATTTTTTCCTCATTTTTGTCTGCTTTTTGCTTCAACCCTTGGGTAGCTCTGAATATTAGAGATTTGAATTCCCTGTCCGGTAGTTCTAGTGCCTTTTCTTCTACTGGAAAGTTATCTGGTGGTTATTTCGGACACCTACTGGAACCATCTTGTCCTGTTTTTGTAAATGTTTTGATATTATCTGCTGTCTTCGGGACATTCAGTAGTTATTTTCCTCGTTTACTGATTGTAGATTTGTTTTGTCCTGCTTTTTTGTTTCATTTGGTTATGTCTGAGCAGGTGGGCTGTGTGTTTTTGTTGTTCGCTCGTCTGTGGACACGATATTTTTCACCTCCTTGTCAAACGGACAGGGCCAGTCGCTCAGCTATGGTGTATCAGGGCAGGTCCAGCTGAAAGGGAAGGGCTTGCATGGGTTGTTTGTGGCACCTTCTTGGCCGACAAGGTGAACCAGTGGTAAACGCAGGGAAGGTTCCAAGGTCATGCCTGTGCTGTTTGGGAGTGCAATGTTCAGCACATGGTGCAAGCAGGCAGAAGGTAGGGGGATGGGGAGGTTGTGATCTGTGGAGCTAGGCTGGGTATGGAAAAGAGAGAGGAGAAGCAGGAGCAAAAAAAAATACTGAGGGAGCTTGCTGTTGAAGTGGAGAGACAAACGCAAAATGGAGAAAAACAAAAAGGAAACAATTAATTAATTTAAAAATAAAATTTTTTTTTAAAATGCCTTCAGAAATCTTACTGGTGTGGCTGCACAGACTGGGGAGTGGCTCCCAAGCCACACGGTATAGCCCAGCTATAAAGGGTGGAGATGATACATGCACCAGGTATTCAGCAGCCAGTAAAAGAAGGTAAGTAGAAGAGACGAGAAACCAAAAAATGAAGAAAAATAAAAGGAAAAAAGAAACAGAAAATCAATAAACAAACAAACAAAAATACCACCAGGGATTCCACCAGCATGGCTGTGAGGATTGGGCAAATGGACTGGGGAAAGAGTTCCTCAGCTGAGCAGGGCTTCACAGCCTGTTAAGAAGAAGCAAAGAAGGTATAGGGAGTCTGGTGTTTGAGAGAAAGGAGGAGGAGAAGGTGAGAAGCAGGGAAGAAACCAAAAGAGGCCAAAAAAAGCAATACCAGCAACAAAGAAACGGCACTGAAGAATGTGGCCGGTCCGTGCGGGGTGAATTTGTGCGGCATGGAACCGGCCGTGGTTGAGGCCCGCTGAGGAGCGGTCTTCCGTGAAGCAGTGGACCAGCCAGCTGGGAAGCGGTGAGGGTCGAGTAGGGGGAGGCAGGGTGGGGGTTTGGAAAGTGTGTCTCACTGGTTACTGGGTGCTGTCTCCTACTGGGAGCTCCATGAATCTGCTTTCCTGTACTCCCCGTCCACTGATCTCCAGCAGGAGTCCAAGATGGTGGATCCATGATGTATTAGCTGATAGGGGACCTCTGCTCACCGGAGTCCAAGAAGGTGGATCCATGATGCGTTAGCTGATAGGGGACCTCCGCTCATACCTCTCCTTGCTCTCTGTCAGTTTCTTATACCATTCAGTGCTTGGTTGAATTCTTTTTCTCTTCATTTGACACTTAGGGTTCCAGGACTGATGTTTGTCTCTGTTTTACTTAGTTTTTTGGGTCTTTGCTGTGGAAGGATGGCGTGGTGCTTCTGTCTATAGTGCCATGATCCAGACACTCGATGCTAAGTATTTTACTTGCATTTTAATCCTCATAAAACCAAACCCATTGCCATGGAGTCGATTCCAACTCACAGTGACCCTATAGGACAGAGTAGAACTTCCCCATAGGACTTCCAAGGAGTGGCTGGTAGATTCAAACTGGCAACCTTCTGGTTAGCAGCCCTAGCTCTTAACCACTGTGCCACCAGGGCTCCTTAATCCTCATAACAGGTACCATTATCATCCTTATTTTATAGATGAGGTAACTGAGGTCAGAGAGAGAAAGACAGTAAGTTGCCCAAGGACTCACAGCCAGTTAAGCGGTAGTGCCACAATTTGAATGCAGGTAGTCTGATGCGAAGGCCATCCTCAGTTATCAGGTTAGGCATAAAGCCATCCCACCCAGGCAGGAGGGTGGAGGGTGACTTGTCTCAAGACAGAGGGTGAGTAAGACGGGGTCTGGGCCCTGTGGGGAGAGCAGACAGCTTTACTTTATGAGCCAGATGCCTGAACCCTGTGCTCCTTCCTTTTGGTGTTTAGAGAAGTCTTTTCAGAGTACAGGCTGTCAGCCAATTTTAGTCACATTAATGAACCCCTGGAAAGGGGCTTCTTTCCAGTATTCAGGGGCAAGCAGAATACCCCTTGGGAATGGGGCAGGGTGGTCGTAGCCTCTGTCATGGATCCAGAAAACTCTGAGAGAGGAAGCTCTGCGGGGCAGAAGGTGAGCTTGGTTGCTGAGTGGCTCCTGCCTTCTCTGAAATAGCAGTGATGTTTCTTGACCTGCTTTCATCGCAACTTTTCTTTCTCCAGGACCCATATAACATGAGTATGTGCACCACTAGAAAAGTTTTTCACTTCAGTGAAAGCTCTCCAGAGTCAGAGACCATTTCCTAATCCCTCTGAACAGCCGTGATGCAGTCAGTGAAATTTATACCATTAAGTCATAGTGACTGAGTAACATTCTGCAGCATAAGGTACAGAACTGTTGAGAATAAGGCAGCAAATAAACATGAACAAAGATAAAACAAACCTATGATGTAAAATGACAGTTCCATCAAATATCCAAATTAAAAGATACTGCTTAGTTACAAAATTATATTAAGAGCTATGTAAGTGTTATACTCAAGTCAGTAAATATATAATACAATTGTTCTAGTTTCAAACACAGTTTGGAAAATGTGTATGTTAACAACTGTCTTTATTTTAGAGCCTGATTCAGAGCACACCCTATTACTGGCTGTCAACCAATAAATCTACGGGCCCATGTTTAATATATAGATTGCCAATTATCAGTAAAATCTATCTTGTTCTAAAACCTCAAAGATTTAACTCTTTACAATCAATCTTGGATGAAGAGATCACCAAAACAGTCTAATCTTAATATACTTGCATAGCAAATTCTGGTTGGACCAATATATATTTCTTTGTATTATATACAATGCTCTGTATGTGCACCAGGTTGGTTTTGAAATAAAAAAGGGCATATCACAGAAGAAGAAATGAAATGGCCAATAAATATATGCAGATTTTCAACTTTATTAGTAGTAAAGAAAGGTGAGCTAACACATTGATGAGATCATCTTTCACCATCTTACCAGCAAATGTTCAGAAGTGTGATGGTACCACACACTGAAGCAGGTGTGGGGCAACGGGTTTGCTCATAGGAGGAACAGGGAAACGGAAAGTCATGTGGCACCACTTAATGAGATGTCAAATATAAACAACCCGTGCCTTAATAATTGCACTTTTGTGAATCTAGCTGGCAGAAATAAAAGTATTGGCTTGATATTTACTGTAGCAACATTGTAAAGACAAAATTAGAAACAAATTGAATGTGCATTCATTGGTGAATAGCTGAATAAATTATGGTTCATTTATATCATGCAGTATGTTCCTATTACTAAAGCTGAGCTGGACTTATAACCCTGGAGGGCGACCCAAGGTATGTTGGTAGAAACAGGCACCAGAGTGATGTATATGATGTAATACTGCCACTGTTTGTAAAAAAAAGTTAGTTAAAAAAATAGAGAAAGTTGTTTTATATAAATATCTACATGTTTACAACAGTATAACGTATGATCACCACAAATACTGGAGGGAGATAATTAACATTTTCTTTACATACCTCTGTACTGTATTGTCTGACCTATTTGAATATATGCAGTTGTCATGGAGTCGATTCCAACTCACTGCGATCCCATGTTTGTCAGAATAGAATTGTGCTCCACTGGGTTTTCAGTGGCTGATTTTTTGGAAGTAGATCACCTGACCTTTCTTATGAGGCACCTCTGTGTGGACTCCAACCTCCAACCTTTTGGTTAGTAGCTGAGCATGTTAACTGTTCGTATCACCCAAGGACTACATTTGAATATATATTTCTGTGGAAATTTTAAAAAGCCAATAAAGTGAAAAAGAAAAAAAAAAGTTTTTTGGGGTATTGAAAAATTTCATTCTATTCAACAAGTGTTAGTCAGAGAAACTTTTAAGGATGTCCTTTTCTGCTCTGAACTATACTTGCTCCATCTATCCAATCCAGAGACAGGGCAAAGAATGAATTTAAGGACAACAGGATAGGATAAAACCTTGGCTCTAAATGAGACCTCAGAAAAATTAAAAACTTTAGTTCATCAAAAGACTTTACCAAAAAAGTGAAAAGACAAGCTACCAAAACCACATATCCGATAACAATCTAAAATCCAAAATATAAAACTTCAACAACAAAAAAAAGACAAATACCCAATCATAAAATGGGCAAAGGACTTGAATAGATACTTCGCCAAAGAGGACATTCAAATGGCCACCAAACACATGAAAAGACGCTTAGTGTTATTAGCTAAGGAGATACCATTTCACTCCCACTAGTATGGCTAAGATTAAAAAAAAGAAAAAGAAAATAACAAATCTTGGCGAGGATGTGGGGAAATTGGAACTCTTATCCATTGCTGATGGGAATGAAAAATGGTACAACCGTTGTGAAAAACGGTGTGACAGTTCCTCAGAAAACTAAAAATAGAACTACCATATGACCCAGCAATTCCACTCCTAGGCATATAGTCAAAAGACTTCAAAGCAGAGATTGTACACCAATGTTCACTGCAGCACTATTCCCAATAGCCAAAAGGTGGAAACAACCTAAATGCCCATCAACAGATGAATGGAAAAACAAAATGTGGTACATACATACAATGGAATACTACTCAGCCAGTAGGAGAAACAACGTTTTGATACATGCTACAATACGGATGGAGCTGGAAGGCAATATGCTGAGTGAAACAAGTCAATCGCAAAAGGACAAATATTCTATGACCTCCCCTACATAAAAAGAAAAGAAAAGGAAAATGTATAGAAACAAAAGTTCATTAGTGGCTAACAGTGGTGGGAGGGAAGGATAAAGGGGGGTGTCATGGATTTAATTATGTCCCCTAAAAAATGTGTGCATCAATTTGGCTGGGCCATGATTCCTGGTATTGTGTGATTTTCCTATATGTTGTAAATCCTGCCTCTATGATGTTAATGACAAAGGATGGGTGGTAGTTGTGTTAGTAAGGCAGGACTCAATCTACAAGACCTACAAGACTGGATTGTGTCCTGAGGCAATCTCTTGAGATATAAAAGAGAGAAGTGAGCAGAGAGACAGGGGGACCTCATACTACCAAAAAAGCAGTGCCGATAGCAGAGCATATCCTTTGGACCCGGGGTTCCTGCGAGGAGAAGCTCCTAGTGCAAGAGAAGACTGATGACAAGGACCTTCCTCCAGAGCTGACAAAGAGAGAAAACCCTTCTCCTGGAGCTGATGCCCTGAATTGAGACTTCTAGCCTACTAGACTGTGAGAAAATAAATTTCTCTTTGTTAAAGCCATCCACTTCCAGTGTTTCTGTTATAGCAGCACTAGATGACTAAGACAGGGGTTAACGGTGATGGAAAAATTGCATTGAATAAGGGTAGGGTTGAACAGCAGATTACTGTAATTGCTGTAAGTTGTACACCTATAAAAAGTTGAATTAACAAAAGTTTGGTGACAGATATATTTACAAGGACAAAAAAAAAAAAAAGTAACCGCTAAGTTGCTTATGTACAGCCAAAAATCTTGTGGGATTTGGTTCCTTGGTTTGGAGGTTTAGGGTCATGGTTTCATGGGACATCCCAGTTAACTGGCCTAATAACGCACATTTTGTACTTCTGTTCTCTATCTCCTAGTTCATTGTGTAGTGCCTAGGGTCTTAAAAACTTGCAATCGGCCATCCAGGACACAGTTGGTCTCTATTTACCTGGAAAAACAGAGGAAGAAGTGTCACTAATAGGAAGAGGATATGGAATGTGTGGCTAATTGCCTCCATGAACAACTGCCTCCTTTGCCATGAGACCAGAATTGGATGATGCCCAGCTACTACTGCTGAACGTTTCGATCGAAGAGTCTATAGAAGAATCCTGATCAAAAGGGGAAAAATTCTGACCAGAATTTCAAATTCTCATGGACTTCAGAATTTATGGAGCCAAAGAGGCTGGATAAACCCCTGAAACTATTGCCCTGAGATAATCTTTAAAATTTAAACCAAAAATATGCCCTGAAGTCTTTTTAAAATCAAACAATAGTTTAGCTTAAACCCGTTGCTGTTGAGTCAATTCCAACTCACAGCGACCCTATAGGACAGAGCAGAACTGCCCCCTAGGGTTTCAAAGGAGTGGCCAGTGGATTCAAACTGCCAACCTTTTTGGTTAGCAGCCATAGCTCTTAACCACTGCATTGCCAAAATTATCTGCTTTGAGCATTATGCTCCTTTAAGAACTACCTATACATGATCAAAGTGACAACAGCAACTGAAAAGATTAGACAGGAACCTTAGAGGGTAGTGAGTTTATGTTAATGGGAGAGAAACAACTGTGAAAAGAAGGGTGAGAATGGTTGTACAACTTGAAGAACATAATCAATGTCACTGAATTATACATCTAGAAATGGTTGAACTGGTGTGTGTTTTGCTATGTATATTCTCAACAACAACAATAACAACAAAAAACAACTTATCTCCACAAAATTGCTCCCTAATAATCATGGGTAGTTTTCTGTGTTACAGTTATGCTTTAGAAAATTAGTGAGGCACTTAGGATTGGTGTGTACTACATTAAAATTTTCCCCTTTAAAATAACAGGGGATAGGCTTCCAATTAGTGCTTTTACATGGAACATGTGATTTTTAGTAACAATTTCTGATGCAAAGCAGGAAAAGCCTGTACAGGATACTTCACCTGCCCAACACCTCCCTCTATAAGATTCTTCTCAACAGATGTCTTCTTGATACTTAGAGAACTGTACTTTGTTTCTCAAAACTACTCAACTTAGTGAGGCAGTTATTTGCCCCATCATCTCCAAAAACAAGCAGGACTGTTGTTAGATGCCATCGAGTCAGTTCCAAATCATAGTGACCCTATATACAACAGAACAAAACACTACCCAGTTCTGTGCCATCCTCACAATCGTTGCTATGTTTGAGCCCACTGTTGCAGCCACTGTGTCGGTCCATCTTGTTGAGGGTCTTCCTCTTTTTTGCTGGCCCTCTACCTTACCAAGAATGATGTCCTTCTCCAGAGACTGGTCCCTCCTGATAACATGTCCAAAGTACTTGAGACAAGTCTCACCACCCTTGCTTTCTATGGGCATTCTGGCTGTACTTCTTCTAACATAGACTTGTTTGTTCTTCTGGCAGTCCATGGCGTATGCAATATTCTTTGCCAACACCACAATTCAAAGACATCAGTTCTTCTTTGGTCTTCCTTATTGATTGTCCAGCTTTCGCATGCATATGAGGCGATCAAAAATACCATGACTTGGGGCAGGCACACCTTAGTCTTTAAGGTGACATCTCTGCTTTTCAACACTTTAAAGAGGTCTCTTGCAGGACACTTACCAAATGCAATGCGTCTTTTGATTTCCTAACTTCTGCTTCCATGGTATTGATGGTGGATCCAAGTCAAATGAAATCTTTGACAACTTCAATCTTTTCTCCGTGTATCATGATGCTCCTTATTGGTCCAGTTGTGAGGATTTTTGTTTCTTTATGTTGAGGTGTAATCCATACCTCACAGAAAATAAAAATCCACACAACTGGACCAGTAAGTGACATCAAGATAAATGGAGAAAAGATTGAAGTTGTCAAGGATTTCATCTGACTTGGATCCGCCATCAACACCCATGGAAGCAGCAGTCAAGAAATCAAAAGACGCATTGCACTGGGCAAATCTGCTGCAAAAGACCTCTTTAAAGGGTTGAAAACCAAAGATGTCACCTTGAAGACTAAGCTGTGCCTGACCCAAGCCATGCTATTTTCTTTTTTTCTTATTGTACTTCAGGTGAAGGTTGACAGAATAGTTTCTCATGAAACAGCAGTACACATATTGTTTTATGACATTGGTTAACAACCCCACAACATGTCAACCCTCTAACTTCTCAATCTTTTTTTTTTTTTTTTTTTTGGTGAAAATACACATAGCCAAAGATACACCATTTCAAAAACTTCTACATGCACAGTTCAGTGACATTCACTACGCTCTTCCAATTGTGTGTTACTCTCACTTAAGATGAAGGCTTACAGAACAAAATAGTTTCTCATTTAACAGTTACTACAAATGTTGCCCTATGACAATGGTTAACAATCTCACAACACATCAACAATATCCTTACTCAACCTTGGGTTCCCTATCACCAGCTTCCTTGTCCCCTTCTGCCTTCTGGCCCTTGTCACTGGACTACTGTACCTCGTTAGTCTCACTTGGTTTTACGGGGCTGTCCACTCCCAGGCCGAATGGTGAACCTCGGAGATAACTTCACCACTGAGCTAAAAGGGTGTCTGGGGGCCATACTCTCGGGGTTTCTACAATCTCCTTTAGGGCAGTAAATCTGGTCTTTTTTTTGTGAGTTAGAATTATGTTCTACATCCTTCTCCAGCTCTGTCCAGAACCATCTGCTGTGATCCTGGTCAGAGCAGTCAGTGGTGGAAGCTGGGCACCATCTAGCTGTACTGGACTCAGTCTGGTGGAGGACTTGGTAGCTGTGGACAATTAGTCCTTCAGACTAATCTTTTCCTTGTATCCTATTCTCTTTATTCTCCCTTGCTCCCGAAGGGATGAGACCAGTGGAGTATCTTAGATGGCCGCTCATGGACTATTAAGACCCCAGACACTACTCACCAAGGCAGAATGTAGAGCATTGTCTTTATAAGCTGTGTCATGCCAACTGAGCTGGACCCCAAGACCATGGTCCCCACAGCCCTCCGCCCTGCCATTCAGTTCCTCAGGGAGTTTGGATGTGTCTATGGGGCTTCCATGACCTTTCCTTGTATTAGTTGTGCTAGTTTCCCCTGTATTGTGTACTGTCTCACCCTTCACCCAAGATACCACTTATCTACTGCCTATTTAGTATTCCCCCCCCACCCCTCCCATCCCTGGTAACCAGCAAAGATTGTTAAATTTTGTGTGCGAACTTTTTCATGGGTTTTTACAATAGAGGGCTCATACAATATTTGTCCTTTTGTAATTGACTTATTTCACTCAGCATAATGTCCTCCAGTTTCATCCATGTTATGAGTTGGTTCACAGATTCACTGTTGTTCTTTCTCATTGCATAGTACTCCATTGTGTGTATGTACCATAGTTTGTTTATCCATTCATCTGTTGATGGGCATCTAGGTTGTTTCCATATTTTTGCTATTGTGAACAATGCTGCCATGAACATAGGTGTGCATATGTCTATTCAAGTGATGACTCTTATTTCTCTAGGATGTATTCCTAGGAGTGAATTCCTGGATCGAATGGTGTGTCTATTTCTAGCTTTCTGAGGAAGTGCCATATCATTTTCCAAAATGGTTGTATCATTTTGCATTCCCACCAGCAGTGCATAAGAGTTCCCATCGCCCTG
>NW_004444018.1:9685996-9710837 GCF_000243295.1 Trichechus manatus latirostris
TCCATTTGGTGCTTGGCTGAGTTCTTTATCTCTTCATTTGATGTTTTAGGGTTTCAGGATTGTTGTATTCTCTGTTCGGCTTAGTTTTTCGGATCTTTGCTGTGGAGGCACGGCGTGGTGCTTCTGCCTAGAGCGCCATTTTGCCGGAACTCAGTGCCATGCTATTTTCAATTGCATCATAGGCATATGAAATCTGGACAATGAATAAGGAAGACCGAAGAAGAGCTGATGCCTTTGAATTGTGGTGTTGGTGAAGAGTACTGAATATACCATGGACTCCAGAAGAATGAACAGGTCTGTCTTGGCAGAAGTACAACCAGAATGCTCCTTAGAAGCAAGGATGGTGAGACTACGTCTGACATAATTTGGACATGTTGTCAGGAGGGATTAGTCCTTGGAGAAGGATATCATACTTGGTAAAGTACAGGGCCCGTGAAAAAGAGGAAGACCTTCAACGAGATGGACGACACAGTGGCTGCAACAATGGGCTCAAACATAACAGTGATTGTGACAATGGCACAGGACCAGGAAGTGTTTCGTTCTGTTGTACATAGGGTCGCTATGAGTCAGAACCAACTGGACGACACCTAACAACAGCATATGTTGAGGTATAATCCATACTGAAGGCTGTAGTCTTTGATCTTGATCAGTAAGGGCTTCAAGTCCTCTTCACTTTCAGCAAGCAAAGTTGTGTCATCTTCATAACGCAGGTTGTTAATGAGTCTTCCTCCAATCCTAACACTGCGTTCTTCTACATACAGACAAGCTTCTGGGATTATTTGCTCAGCATACAGATTGAATAAGTATAGTGAACTGACACAACCCTGATGCACACCTTTCCTGATTTTTAAACCATGCACTATCCCGTTGGTCTGTTTGAATGACTTCCTCTTGGTCTATGCACAGGTTCTGCATGAGTACAGTTAAATGTTCTGGAATTCCCATTCCTCACAATGGTACCCATAATTGGTTATGATCTCACAGTCGAATGCCTTTTTGTAGTCAACAAAACACACAGATAAACATCTTCCTGGTATTCTCTGTTTTCAGCCAAGATGCATGTGACATCAGCAATAATATCACTCCTTCCATGTCCTCTTCTGAATGTGGCCTGAATTTCTACCAGTCGCCTGTCAATGTACTGCTGCAACTTTTTTTGAATTATCTTTGGCAAAATTTTACTTCCGTGTGACATTAATGATATTGTTCTACAACTTCCGCATTCTGTTAAATCACCTTTCTTTGGAATGGGTACAAACACGGATCTCTTCCAGTCGGTTGGCCAGGTAGCTGTCTTCCAAATTTCTTGGCATAGACGAGTGAGTACCTCCAGCGCTGCATTCATTTGTTGAAATCTATCAGTTGGTATTCCGTCAATTCCCGGAGCCTTGTTTTTCCCCAATACCTTCAGTGCAGCTTGGACTTCTTCCTTCAGTATCATTGGTTTTTGGTCATATGCTACCTCCTGAAATGGCTGAACGTCGAGCAATTCTTTTTGGTAGAATGACTCTGTGTATCTCTTTCATTTTCTTTTGATACTTCCTGCGTCATTCAATATTCTGCCCATAGAATCCTTCAAAATTGCAATTTGGGGCCTGAATGTTTTCTTCAGTTCTTTCAGCTTGAGAAATGATGAGCATATTCTTCCCTTTTGGTTTTCTAACTCCAGGTCTTTGCACATTTCATTATAATACTTTACTTTCTCTTCTCAAGCCACCCTTTGGAATCTTCAGCTCTTTTACTTCATCATTTCTTCCATTTTTTTAGCTACTCTATGTTCAAGAGCAAGTTTCAGAGTCTCTTCTGACATTCATTTTGGTCTTTTCTTTCTTTCCTGTGTTTTTAATAACCTTTTGCTTTCTCCTTGTCTGATGCCCTTGATATCATTCTACAACTGGTCTGGTCTTCTGTCATTAGTGTTCAATGTGTCAAATCTATTCCTTACATGGTCTCCAAATTCAGGTGGGATATACTCAAGGTCTCATTTTGGTTCTTATGGATTTGTTTTAATTTTCTTCAGCTTCAACTTAAACTTGCAAATAAGCAATGACGGTCTTTTACGAAGATGGCCCCTGGCATTGTTCTGACTGATATTGAGATTTTTCTATCATCTCTTTCCACAGATGTAGTCAGTTTGATTCCTGTGTTTTCCATCCGGTGAGGTATACATATATAGTCATAGTTTATGTTTGTAGAAAAAAGGTATTTCCAGTGAATAAGTTGTTGGTCTTGCAAAATTCTATCATGCAATAGCCGGTGTTGTTTCTATCACCAAGGCCACATTTTCTAATTACAGACCCTTCTTCTTTGTTTCCAGTCCTCGCAGTCCAATCACCAGTAATAATCAATGCATCTTGATTGCATGTTTAATCAATTTCAGACTGCAGAAGAAGGTAAAAATCTTCAATTTCCTCATCTTTGGCATTAGCGGTTGGTGCATAAATTTGAATAACAGTTGTATTAACGGGTCTTCCCTGCAGGCATATGGATATTATCCTATCACTGACAGCGTTGTACTTCAGGACAGATCTTGAAATGTTCTTTTTGACGATGAATGCAAATGCAACGCCATTCCTCTTCCATGTGTCATTCCCCGCATAGTAGACCATATGGTTGTCTGATTCAAAATAGCCAATATCAGTCCATTTCAGCTCACTAATGCCTAGGATATCAATTTTTATGTGTTTCATTTCATTTTTGACAACTTCCAGTTTTTTTAGATTCATACTTTGTACATTCCATGCTCCCATTATTAATGGATGTTTGCAGCTGTTTCTTCTCATTTTGAGTCACACCATATCAGCAAATGAAGGTCCCAAAAGCTTGACTCCATCCACATCATTAAGGTCCACTCTACCTGGAGGAGGCAGTTCTTCCCCAGTCATATTTTGAGTGTCTTCCAACCTGAGGGGCTCATCTTCCAGCACTATATCAGAAAATGTTCCACTGCTATTCATAAGGTTTTCACTGTCCAATTTTTTCAGAAGTAGACTGCCAGGTCCTTCTTCCTAGTCTGTCTTAGTCTGGAAGCTCTGCTGAAACCTGTCCACCATGGTCAACCCTGCTGGTATTTGAAATATACTGGTAGCATAGCTTCCAGCATCACAGCAACATGGGAGCCACCAGAGTATGACAAATTGACAGACACTTGGTGAAGTAGTATGTAATCTGGCACAGTTGTTTATTAAAAATTTGGGGTCCAAATGTTGTTTATAGCTACATTTAAAAAAAAAAGTGGAATTCAGTTCTTTGTAAGGATGGATCTCAGATCATGAGGGAGGAGGTGCTCACCAGTGGGTAACGTGTTCTGGAGCTGAGTGTGGCAGAAGAGAGGCATAGCTCCCTCACCTGCATAAGCAATATTCTACCTTTTCAAACTAGAAAAAAATCAAGTGCTCTTTGTGCTGACAGAGAAAATCTGGGAGAATTTTTTTGAGAATTACTTAATTCCAAGGAATTGGAAAGAATATTCTTGATTATATCCTACAGGTGTATTTCCATGATGAATGGATCCAAGAAGTATATCAAGTTGAGGGAAATGGGGTATCATTGTCACTTCTCAAAGCAAAGGGCAGAAATCACCAACCAAAAGAAACGTCCAAGCCCAAACAAGATGGAATTTGTAACTATTAACAAATCACTAACAGCAGATTCTTATTTGAAAACTTTTTCAGTGACTGATTTTGTGAGCATATCATATTAAATAAAAAATAAAAGGATGCCAGAGAGTCTTCAATAAACGGATAAATAAAAATGGGAGTTTTAGTTGCTACTAAGTCTTTGCTATTTTTATGTTCTTGGCATTATAGTAATCTTCCTTTATTTAGACATTCACCTATAATATCTGACAACATTTAAAGCCTGATTTTTCTTATCCCAGCTGAAAAAAACACAAAACCAGAAGCTTGGCTGCAGGTCAGCCTTGTAATTTACTTTTTGATTTTCAGAGTCTCATTTTCTCAATTTGCAAAATGAATATAGCAATATTGATGGTATTTAAATAATCCGTGGCTCCTTTTATTAATTCCAGTTAGCAATTTTTCATAATGTAATATACAGGATAAAGCCAGATGAGTAAATTACTCATCAGTAAGCTACTCACAGAGTATAGGTTAGATTCTTGTTGTAAGATAATTAATTCTTTTCTTATCAGGCATTTTTCGAAGCTACATTAGCTCTTTTAGCAATGGGAATTCAGCTCACATCTGGCTTTTGTTTAGTGATCTTCAGGTAGGAGGAAAGATACACCAGTTTGAGAAAATCTAATACTAAATCTTGTGCAAAATCTTATAACTATTGTTAAAATCAGTAATAATAATAGCAATACACTAATAGTTACTGAGTATTTACTCTGGGTGCGAAGAAGCTTGCTAAGCCATTTAAATCCAGGGTGGCCATATGTCCACCTCTCTGGGACAGGTTTATGTCTGTTACCCCATCTAGTTATAAAAGCACCCCCTTTGACTCCCAAAAGTGTTGTGCTCTAGAATATAAAATGTATGGTCACCCTATTTAACACTCACAGATACCCTGATGAGTCTGGTTGGTTGGTTAGTCATTCATCCATTCTTTTATTTGTTCATTGGTTCATATTCATTCCAGGTATGTAGGAAAAAAATGTTCCATCCACTCATTAAACTTCTCAATATTTCTGAAGCAATGCACTTGGCTTTACCATAGACAGCCTGTCATGCTGAATTACTTGTACTCCACAGTCTTAGGAAAAGAACCTCAGCAGCCCTCCCAGACAGTTTTTTACGCAATCTGCAACCCACAGGTGGCTATGACAGCAACCCCATGGATGGACATGAAAAGTTAGGTTTGACATTTGGTCCAAGAAATTAAAAAGTTCCTCTATGTTATCTAAACCTCAGAGGGGGGCAAGCATCTGCTGTTTAAAAGAAGACAGGCATCCCATTTCTGAAAATACTTGACTGTATTTGGAAGCCAAGGCCACGAACACCCAGCCAATTGTAAAACAGATGAAATTCCACTGGTGTATGTGGTAAGCAAATAGTTGGAAGGCTAAACACAGGGTAGGGCACATCAGTCAGAGAAAGTCTGTGGTTTCTAAATGACCACGCAGCACATTTGGGGAACTATTAAAGGGGTTGGGGGGGGGGGTGGGCGTGGGGGTGGTAATTTACACTGATTGACTGAATCAGCCTCCTTGTGTCAACATGTGGCTCGGATGCTGCGTCTGTGGGAAAGTGTCCAGGGAAAGGCTCCAGCTCTTGCTCCACAGCTTCGGGAACTGCTGAGCTGAGGCCATAGGAATTGGACAAGTTAAAGACCACCCAGCATTTCTGGATAGTCTGTCCCCTACGGACTTGCAGGAATAATTTTCCAAACCAAATAAATTGTGTGAGGTGCTGAGGGAGGACATGCTATCACATGTAAAACAAAAAGCAAGGGAGAGGGCCTACTTGTGGAGGCTTTCCGGCTGAGCACTGTGGGCAGAGTATGCATGGCTATTTTCTAAGCACGTCTCCTCCTCACCAGTAATTTTGGAAACAGCTTTGTGGGGTTTCAGAGAGGATGCGAGGGGCGTCGTCATACCGTTTGCCATTAATTCAACTCTTGCTGTCGCTGAAAAAGTAAGACTGGAAAAAGAGGTTGCTAGGGCTCTATTCTTCTCCGAATTGTATTCCTAAATAAACTGGAAATGGTGCTTTTTTTAGTGAAAGGCGGAGAGCATTTTAAAGAAAAGTAAATATCTCAGTGAAAATTAAAACCACAATGAGATACCAACTTCACTTCCACTAGGATGGCTAAGATAAAAACAAGACAAAACAGAAAACAACAAATGTTGGTGAGGATGTGGAGAAATTGGAACCCTTATCTACTGCTGGTGGGAATGTAAAATGGTGCAGCCTCTGTGGAAAACAGTTTGGTGGTTCCTCAAAACATAGAACTACAGTATAACCCAGCGATTCTCTAATTTCTCTCTAAAAGCACTGAAATAATAAATAATTGAAGGAAATAGATAAGATTAACAAAATATTTTTAAAACCTTAGTACTTTTAACAAAATTTAAGGTTCATAAGTAGTAAATATCATTTTAAAATCACATCAACTCCATATCTTGAATTCAGAAACATGAAAGCTTTAAAATAATCTGAGACTGAGTGGAATCTAGGGATTACTATAGTTGGGTGTACTTGCTAAGAAGAAAGAGGACGGTGTTTCAAAACATTCCAGAAAAAGTAACTCCTAATTTAGATCCTGGTGGCACAGTGGGTAAGAGCTACGGCTGTTAGCTGTTCAAATCTACCAGGTGCTCCTTGAAAACTCTATGCGGCAGCTGTACTCTGTACTATAGAGTTGCTATGAGTTGGAATTGAGTCAATGGCAACAGGTTTTGGTGTTTTGGAATTTAAATCCAGATCGCCAGGCCTTTCTTCTGCAGCATTGCTGGGAGTGTTTGAACTATCAACCTTTCAGTCAGTAGCTGAGTGCAAACCATTTGCGCCACCCAAGGACTTTATAACCCTACTGCATCAAATAACTCATTATTTTGGAAATTCTGATGTTTTCCCTGTACCTACATGGAAATACAAGAAAAAAGTACACTATGTTTTCTTATTTTCCATCAATATTTAAAAAAAATTTTTTGTGGGGGAAACTTTTCGAATTTTTAAATTTTATCTAAAACTCGTTATTTTAGAATTTGATAATATTTTATTCAAAAAGAAAGTTTGTTTATATTTTTCCTATATTAAAGAATGGATCCTTAAAAAAGGAGGATTAAAATATTCACTTTCTTATGCCACAGTTGCACCATCTATGTCTAAAGATGGAGGAAAAGAGGAAGGTACCATATCACAGAATTCTCTGACTTGTGGAAGGGAGACATCTACTTGAAAGAAAGTGTGCTAAACTGTAAACAGAAAGCAAAATTATGAGGAAAGCTATCTTTCCCTTGGCTTTACAATGTCGATAATTTACCTTATTGTGTCTTATGCACAGAATGTTTTCAAATACTATGGTGCTAGTTATATGGCATCAATTTGAAACCAACCTTTGGAGTCTAAAGAAAAAGGAATAGTTCAAATGTAGTCGTGATAAGTTAACATCTCACCAAGAGAACTGCACCTCTGCCTTACAAATTAGTGCATCTACCTATGGGCCCTGCTAGACTTGTTGTGTTGCTTGTATTTGCCTGGAATCAGCACCAACTAAGCATGGAAGAAAATCTTTTATGTAAAATCTTGTCAACAAGTACAACAGAAATACTTAAAGCGCTGAATGACTATTTGAATCTCATGGTTCTTCCTGGAACAACACAAATCTGCGAATCACCAGAAATGGCTATTAAAATAATTCTGCCTTTTCCAACTACGTATCTACATGAGGCTGGATTTTCTTCATATACTTCAAACAAAACAACCTATCACAACAGTCTGAATGCAGAAGCATATATGAGAATGCAGCTCTCTTCCTTTAAGCCAGAGAATAAAGAGTTTTGCAAAAATATAAAAAAAAGCATTCATCTCAAATCATTGTTTTTCATAAAAATATTTGTGTTAACATGTAATGGGTTTATAATTATTTTTAAATGAAGTAAACATTTTTTAAATTTCTCAATAGTAGTATTGATATGACCTTCATTTTAAAAACTCTTTTTGGGGTCCTCAATAATTTCAAGAGTGTAAAGGGGTATTGTGGAGCCCCTGGGTGGTGCAAATAATTAACACACTCGACTGTTAACCAAGAGGTTGGAGGTTCAAGTCCACCCAGCGGTGCCTCGGAAGAAAGGTCTGGTGATCTACTTCTGAAAAATGAGCCATTGGAAACCCTATGAAGCACAGTTCTATTCTGACACACATGGGATTGTCATGAGTTGGAATCAACTAGATGGCAACTGGTTAAAGGGGTACTGAGACCAAAATGTTTGAAATCTACCGTCTTATAGCATTTCCAACATATGGAAGCATTCTAAGAAAAGGAAAAATGAAGTTGGATGGTAGGATAAATGGACATCACTTACAGTAAAATGGCTTCATTTACAGCTTCAAAGAACCCAGGCCAGAGGACTTCCTGAGGTTCATGCCCATGGTAGGTGAGCAGAGCCTCGACCAGGGGTTCAAAATCTGGAAGAGTGACAAGGGCGACACAAACCCGTGACAGGGATGTGACTCGTTCAGGAGCCATCCTATGGAAGACATAAAGTAAAAAATAATGACCCAAAGCTTACAGCCACATGTAATTAAGACATATAAAATCTTCGTGCTGAAAAGGTCCCTGACAGGCCATCTGACTTGCCCCTCACAGAAAGTGAGCTGCCCTCACACCACGTGTGAACTCTCTTCTTTAATCAAGTCTCTAGGAAGGAATCCTTTAGCACCCATTCCTATTTAATATCACCCATTGTCAGGACTTTGGCATAACTGTCTACAGACACCTCCCACTTACCATGCCCAAAGCAGAACTCTTGCATTCCTTCCCCCAATGTTCTCATTCCTCAACCTCCCTATCTCATCTGCCCAGGCCAAAGCCCTTGAAGTCCATCCTTGATTCCTCCCTTTTTCTCACACCTCTTATCAGATCCGTCAGTAAGTACTGTTAACTCATCTGGCCACACCTCAACTCCTCCATCACTGTCCCTCTAATTCAGGCCACCACCACCTCCAGTCTGGGTTACTGCAGTAGCCTTCCGTCTCCCTGCTTCTGTCCTCACCTCATTGTTTATCATGACAATAGTTCCAGCAACCCTTTAAAAATTCAGGTCAAGTCACTTGTTTGCTCAAAGCTTTCTAATGATTTACCAACTCACGCTAAGAACAAGCAAAGTCCTTATACTAGCCGCCAAGGCCTTGCCTGATGAGGTCCCTGTCTGTTTCTCTGGCCTCATCTCCTTCCACTCTCCACTTCGCCCATTCTGCTCCATCCTTACTGCCCTCCAACTACTCCAAATAAGGTCCTGCTATTCATTTGCCTGGAACACAGGGCTAGCTCCCTCATTTCATTCAGGTCTCAGCATAAATGTTACTTTATAAGTGAGGTCTTCCCTGACCGTTCTATAGAAATGCACTGCCCAATATGGTAGCAACCAGCTACAAGTGGCTATTTAAACTTAAATGAATTAAAATTAAATGAAAGTAAAAATTCACTTCCTCAGTTGCACTAGCCACACTTCAAGTGCTCACCAGCTACATGAGGCTAGTGACTGGAGTGCTAGACAGTGCAAATTTACAGGACATGTCGATTACTGCAGAAGGATCCATTGGGCAGTGTGGCTTAAAATAGCACGTGTCCTCCCATTCCACCCTGTGCTTCCTACCACTCTTACCCTTGTTTTACTGTTCTTCATTGTACTTATCATCACCTGACATATAATAAATTTCCTTGCTCCTGGCCTCTTTTCTCCTAGTAGATAAAACTCTACAAGGGCAGGCACTTTGTCTGCCTTACTTACTGTTCTAATTCCAGCATGTAGGGACAACTCCTTACACATGCTCAAGGAATGGTTGTTAAATGCATGAATGAACAACTAGAAATGAATAAAATTAAACTCTGGGATGCATGCTGTTAGATCTTTTTCTAGGAATTTTCATACCTATTTGTAAATCCAGGAATTTGGTCTTATGGTTTGTGAAACACAAATGGTACCACAATATAGAACATATAGCCGTTCCTTGTTTGTTTTCATTTGCTATTACTCAAAAATATATATGTTTTGTAATTTAACAATGTCCCTATTAATAGGCATTTGGGTTGTTTCTAATTTTTCACCATTATAAACACAGCTGCAGCGGTAATCACTAATGAACCTATGTGATTATGCATTTGCCTATTCTGGATAATTCATGTAATCATACATTTGTCCTTTTGTGTCTGACTTATTTCACTCAGCATAATGTTTTCAAGATTCATCTATGTGGTAGCACGCATCAGAACCTCATTTCTCTTTATGGCTGAAAAATATTCTATTGTACAGATATACCACATTTTGTTTATTCATTCATCTGTTGATGGACACTTGGGTTGTTTCCACCTTTTGGCTATTGTGAATAGTGCTGTAATGAACATTGGCGTACAAGTACAGTCATGCACTGCATAACATCTGTTTGGGCAACGTCCAACTGCATATACATCCGTGATCCCATAAGGTCATAACAGCGTTCAGAAATCCTGAATGGAGAAGAAGGTGTAGCGGACGTAACCGGATGTAGTGAACTCAACAGCTTCCCGCACATGTATCTCATGTCTCTTGTATACAAAGAGATAGTGCTGCTAGGTGTATAATGATACAGTACATATATACCCTATTACATATGTCTTGATAGTCATAATAAATGTCTATGTTACTGGCTTATGTACATACCGTACTGTACTTTCTATTGTTATTTTAATGTGAACTTTCCCTACTTACAAATAAAAAGTTTATCATATAACAGAGTATGCTCTGACTTGTAAGCAGCAGCATCTAATGTCATATATCGCGCATCTCAAGTGTTGTAGCATTATCTCTATGCTTAATTTTCTTCTGAAAAATATTACTGTTAAGTGCATTGTCTTAGGCTGGGTTCTCTAGAGAAGCAAAACCAGTGCATATACATAGATTTACCTCAAGGAAATGGCTCACATACAATTATAGAGGCTGGCAAGTCCCAAGTCCATGGGTCAGGAGTCAGGCTGGAGGTTTCTCCTGATTCACGTAGCTGCAGGGGCTGACGAACCCAAGATTGGCCAGTAAGATGAAAGGCCGCTGGCTCAAGTCACAAGAATCAGAGGTCAGATGATGATGAACTGGATGTAGGATCTGAAACAAGCGAGCTTTGCCAGAACGTCCATATAAAAATTGGGCGCAGGCCACACTCTCGAGGAAACTCCCCTTACAACTGATTGGCTGATCACATCAGATCACATCATGGAGGATGACTACATCATTACATAACTGTCAAACCACTGAGAATCATGGCCCAGCCAAGCTGACACAC
The DNA here is from genome assembly GCF_000243295.1 of Trichechus manatus latirostris. Lineage (NCBI taxonomy): Eukaryota > Metazoa > Chordata > Mammalia > Sirenia > Trichechidae > Trichechus > Trichechus manatus. The sequence continues at coordinate 9,696,940 of NW_004444018.1, forward strand.
AACCTTAATCATCACATGCATCATGGCTCCCAAATGCAGCAAAACCAGTGCTAGTGATAGTGGCAGCAGGAGGCAAAGGAGAAGTATTGATTTGGAAGTGAAACAAAAGGTATCCCATATAGCTTTGCTAAGTATATAATACGGTGTTTGCACAATGTCCAAATCACATAACATCCTATTTCACGAAATGTTACTGTGGACGTTAAGCAATGTGTGACTGTATCAGTTTGAATTCTCCCTTTAAATTCTTTTGGATATCTATCTAAGAGTGGAGTTGCTAGGCCATAAGTGGAAGTGGGAGAGGGCAAAGAGCATTTAGAGTAGAAAAAAAAAAAGCAAGAAAGAAAATATTCTACCATTTGAGAGCAGGCTTTTTCTTTTCAAATAATATTTTATTGTGTTTTTGCTGAAAGTTTACACAACAAATTAGGTTCTCATTTAACAATTACTACACAAATGGTTCAGTGGAGCAGGCTTTTTCTTAATTCAGTGTTTGCTAAGATGTTGTTACTCTTTCACTCGTTTCCAGAGTTCTGAGACCATTATTCATCTTTTTTTGCCTGGCATCTTCTATTTTTGTTGTGGGAGAATGTAGCTGCTTACGCCCCCATCTTTCCTCCTCCTGGACAGGGTACTCTTTGGCCCCACTAAAGTTATTAACTTGGGATCTTCATCCTGGGGATTTGCTTCACTTCTCTCATGGTTCGGATCTTCTGGAGCCCGTATCTTCTTCTTTTCTGATTCATACCCTTGTTTGATAAAAGGTAGATGAGAGGTAAAGTATTTGAGACCTTGTGTGTCAGAAAATATTTTTATTTTACTCTCACACTTGATTGATACTTTCACTGGGTATAGAATTCTGGTAATTCTCCTATAAAATTGTGAAAGTGTGGTTCTACTGCCTTTTAGCTTCTAATGTTGTTCTTGAGATCCCAGGCTATTATGATTCTTTGATCCTTTTTACATAAGTCCTGTTTTTACTCCCTGGAAGCTTATATTCTCCTCGAAACTTTACAATGACATGTCTTGGTGTGAATTTATTTTAATTCATTATGCTGAGCACTGAGTGGACTCCTCCATCAGGAAAATCCTCTTGGATTACTTCTTTGATGATTTCCTACCCTTTCTTTTCCCTGTCTTTCTGGGTACTCTTTTTTTAAATTTTTTACTTTTTGGATATTGTACTTCCTGGAAAGTTCTCTGTCTCTTCTTTCTTATTTTTCACCTCTTGGTATTTTTGCTCTAGATTCTGGGAGAGTTGTTCCATTTTATCTCTTGGACCTTCTGTTATGTTTTTTATTTCCACTCTCCCATTATTTCTAAGAACATTAAAATTAATGAAGATATTAATTTGAGGCTTTCTTTTCTTTGAGTAATCTTTTTTTCTTTATTTTTCAAGTGGACATTATTTTTAACACCATTCTTGCTCGTTTCTTCTTGAACTTCTGCTTTAGAACTTCTGAATGCAGCCTCTAGATTTCTTAACTTTTCTACTTTCTATTTGTCTGTTGTACTATATTTAAGGAGAACTCCTTCACTCAATCTTCAAGGTCATTATTTGCTATTCTGCTGTATTTATTCTCCCATTTGGTCTGTTTAGTGAATTTTCTTTTTTTCCTACAAGTCTGTTATTAAAAACAAAAACACCCTATTTTTATTTCAAGGGTTTAATATTCTCTCATTCTTCTGAAAACAATTACTTTTTAAAAAATCCTCGTTTGTCCTAGGTAATGCATTTTCTTGGTGTATTTGCTTCTTTTGTTTGTTGCATTTGATGCATTTTTTCTCATGGTGTTGCTTTTCCTTGAATATCTGGTAATTCTTGTTCATCTGCTTTTCCTGGTACTTGGGATTCCCTATTAGCCTCCCTGTGAATGCTCTGTTTACTGTAGCCTGCCTCTAGCAATTGTGGGGATGGGCAGGATATGGTACTGGCTGGAGTTGTCAATAAATTGGGTTCTGGGCATTAAAGTACCCCCAAATATCCTGGGAGTTGATAGTCATTTGGTGCTTGCTTCTCTTCCTTCGTTCCTGTTGTAGGCAGGACATCTCTGTTGGCTCTTGCTTGGGAACAGTGGGAAATGAAGCGGACACGGCGGCCTAGCCAGATGTCTGCTATTACTGAAGTAGCCCAACCAGTTGTCTTGGTGGCTGCCAGGTACCCTCCTACTCCTTGAATTCACCCCCAAAGCAACTCTTTTTGTTTTTATTGTACTTTAGATGAAGGTTTACAGAACTACCTTCTCATTAAACCATTAGTACACATATTGTTTTGTGACACTGGTTGCCAATCCCACAACTTATCAACTCTCCGCTTCTCAACCTTGAGTTCCCTATTACCAGCTTTCTTGTCCCCTCCTGCCTTCTGGTCCTTGCCCCAGGGCAGGTGTGCCCATTTAGTCTCATTTTGTTTTATGGGCCTGTTTCATCTTTGGCTGAAGGGTGAACTTCAGGAGTGACTTCATAATTGAGCTAAAAGGGTGTCCGGGGGCCATACTCTTGGGGTTTCTCCAGTCTCTGTTAGACCAATAAGTCTGGTCTTTTTTTTGTGTGTGAGCAACCTTTTGCAGTCGTTCTCTCTTGCAAGCTTTTGGGACTCTGGTATTTTCCTTAAAACAGATGCCACCCACCTACTATTTCAAGCCTTCCTCGTAATTTATGGGTCACCAAAAGCACTCCTTGCTTTACAGCATTATATATTTAATGGTAAAAAGTATCTCATCATTTCTAGGAGTGGGGAGGATAAAGTGAATGCTAGGGCATTCATGTGCTTAATTCATCACTTGATTCAGTCTCTTTATATTACATTTTCATTTTCTCTTCTGACTAGATTACTGGAGTTGCCATTACTCATAGTTCTTTGCATTCAGGATCTGTCCAAGTTCTCTGTATGAGATCTACTCAAGGTATAGTCCTCAGTATCAGCAGCATCAGTATCCCTGGGCGTGGGGCCAAGGAATCTGTTTTTTAACAGGCTTTCTAGATGATTCTCATGCACATTAAAGTTTGAGAAATGCTGTTCTATATTAACATTAGTAGCAGTTCTCAGAACTAGATATTAATCTCTAGTAACAATCCGAATTTTTAGGTAACGACAGAATTGTATTTAAGGTTGATGAATTCCTACAAAGTGTTATTACTGTGTTATTTTCTTGGTAATCAATAACTAAATTCTCATAAATTTTTTGTCAAACTATAGCTAGTGATTTGTTCCTCTGTATGAAGTTTGTCTTCCTCCTCAGATATTCATCTTTACTAAAATTCACTTTTTATCCTTTACCACTTTCTTAACTGACTGAGGTCCTTCAACAACATTTACCTTCCATAATGCTCTACCATCTTTCTCTAACTCACCACCAAGGTGGTTTTAGCCCTAAAATTAATTAATGTGCTTTTTAGTCCATTATCATTTAAGTTCTTAATGAAAATATAAATTTAACTTGGGTTGTAAATACCTTAAATATTTGGAATACATGAGCTTTCTGGGCGGGGTAGGAGAGGGGGAAAGTTGCTATGTGTGCATGAATATGTGTGTGATGGAGGATGCTTTTTCATGTATATATTTTGCATAGGACCTAGCTGAATACTTGTATAGAGTAAGAGCTCTATGAATGTTTGTGAAATTGAAAATATGCCTGAGAGTTATATGTGCTCATAATTCATCCAGGAGTCTGAAATAAAGCAGCAGGTAGGCACTGATCTTGTCCTCCAGCCTTGAATCATCTATCCTCCACCCTAAAAGACCTGTAAATGTAACTGTACCGCAGTGAAAGAGGACAGTCAGTCTATCACTGGTGATTGGATGGGTAGGAAAGGCAATTTTGGCACTAAGTGTGTTTATCAAGCACCAAAGTCTTTTGCTCAAGGGCTACAGATTATATCTCCCAGTTAGGCTGTGAAAGGTCTCAGACAATTTTCCTGAAACATTCTAAAGTCCCATCTCAACTTAGGTAGCTCTTGGTTCTACCAAGATGCAGGCAGACCAACTGGTAATCTTCTAAAGGGCTTCAAAGTGCTCACAACCTTCACAGCCTTTTCCTTTGGTCTGAAGCAGAACACTGTTTGCCAGAGCATGGAGATCCAACTTCAACCAGAGTTATGCAACTCTTTCCAGACTGGATTACACTGAGCATTAGGTCTTGATTGATTGCCACAACAGCACTTCCAAGCGATTTCTGCACAAAAATTCAGCTGCAGAGGGCTCGATGGTAACCATATACCACTGGAGACATCCTTCCCATGCGGCTGCACTGAAGTTTCCAGACCATCTGCAGCAAACCACCGCACTATAGGATAGACTGACAATGCTCAGAAAGACCAGAATGTCACTCCTTCTAGATGGTTTGTTGCAAACAACAAGATAGAATTTAAACATTCTGTCACTGAATTGTTGATTTTACTTAGTGGCAAGTGAAACTCTATTTAAAATGCTATGACAAGACCATTTATCAGGCCTCTAAAAATAATGAAGAAGGAAACTAAACAGATTTTCCTATATTTTGTTCCTCTGAAAATTTATGCATCTGAAGTTATAAAATTAATTTCTGTATTTTCTATAAGGCCTTTGGAATCTTCTGAAATGAACGTTAAGCGCTCAAGTTGTGAAAACTTAAAAAAAGTAAATGTACAGATGCCCTCTAGAAAAAAATCCACAAGAAAAACAGCATAGCATTATTTATAAGGTGCTTAAGTTTGGGGGGCTTTTGGCTGCTTGAATATTTGAAGTCATATTAGTGAACCTGGTAAAACTCAGGTTCATAAATGGATAGCAGTATCTTGGATTGAAGTGTATATTGGAAAGAAGTTTGCCCACACGCGGTATTCTGATTCAATCTTTTTGATTTTGTAAATATTAAAAATGTACAAGTAACTTTAGATATGCTGTAGGGGAAAGTAATAGACGCATAGTTTAATCGTTATTATAACTAGTAACAGCAACAACTCTAATGGCTCCAGTATGTTGGGCCAGCAGTCTTTCAAATGTTGTCATGATGCTGTTCCACTACCAGATTTCACAAAATCACTTTCCACTCAAGAAAATTTTCACTCAAGAAAATATACTTGGTTGAATTTATAATTCATTAGAGAACTGTGGAGTCTCACACAGCTTTCAGAGGTCCAGGTTCCTTTATGAATGGTGAACAGAACTTTCTGGTTTTAAGTCTTGAAGAAGGACTGTAAAAGTTCATAAGGAAATTCAAAAAGCATACTGGGCATCAAGTTGCATTTAAAATTCAATCTCACAGTAAGTATAAAGGAGAACTGTCATGTCACTGAATCCAAAAATTCATAAAATAAAAACAAAAACAAAAGTCTGTGGTAAAGATCACTGAATAGAGCAAATTAGAAATATGTCAGATGTATCAGTGTTCAAGGATGGGACATTCTGTCAGAACAGGCATCTTACATTTTTAGTAAATTCTGTTAAGAATTTCACTAATTATATCATAGATTTGCTGTGACCGACAATGCCCTAAACGTCTAACCAAACTAACGGTCGTTTTGTCCTTGCTGCTATTGCCAGGTGGAGTGCCCATCATGGACATCTTACACGGGACTTTGTATTGTGCAAGGGAATTTGCCCATATTGTTTTTGAAAACAAGCAACCTTAATGAAGAAGTAGTCATGAATCTGGGGGTTAACTTGCCCCCCAAAATGACACCATCTGGCACAAATGGATGTTTTCCAGCTATAAGTGTATCAGACAACATCTCCTAGCAGACACACCTAATTGTGGTCAGAAAGAGTTTAGAGGCTTTCTGAACTGCTGTCTTCTGTCCAAGGATGATAAAACGAAGAGCAGAACAGTCTGAGGAGAAAATAAGATCCAATAATGGGAAGAGTACAAAAATATGTCAATAAAAGGGAAAAAAATACTCCAGAGAGGAACAGATATTAAGCAATCCAAGGCTGATTAAAAATGATGAATTGTTCATGAATTACTCCTGCTATTCTGAAAACAAGAACCTGAGGCAGGAAATAACTACTCTGTTACAAATATTGTTTTTTCTTTTATAGTACTTTATTAGGTAACACTGTATTTTAGTTTTTAAAAGCTTAGTTATAAAATATTTATGAATATAGAAAAGGACAGAGAATATTATATCAACTGCGTACCCACCGTTCAGATTTTACAAATGCTAACATTCTACTGATATTTATTTCAATTACAACTGAACACCCTCCTCCCAGTCCATTTCCTCCTGCCCTCCCTAGCAGTACGCATTCCCCTGAAGTTAGTGTAGATCCTTCCTGTCCTGTTTTAGCACTTTTAACTTTATATGTATGTACTGTTTTCAAAATTTACATAAGAATGGCATTATAGACATCTTTTTACAACTTGCTTCATTCATCATTACATTTTTGAAATTTATGTACCTGGATAATGTAGATCTAGTTCATTCATTTTAACTGTCATGTAATATTCCATTCTGTAAATAAACCACCATTTTACTTAATTCATTTCTGTACAGATATACAGTGAAGATTGAGTCCACCTTTTACAAACAGTTCTACTCAAGTCTCCTTAACCTATAGGAAGAATCGCAGGTTCCTACCAAACTGTGCTGCAAAACTATGTCTATGTATGCTCCCATCAGCAATATCCTGGCATTTTTTCCCCCCATACTCTTATGTTGAAGTTTGCTTTCTCTTGAAAACAACTGAGTTTTAGAATCTTTTTTGTTTATTACCCACTCATTCAGTTTTCCTCTTTTGTGAACGAACTGCTTATATTTCTTATGCTTTTCCATATTAGAGTGTTTACTTCTTTATGATTGATTTTCAGGAGTCGTTTCTATATTTTGGACACTAATTCTTTGTCAGTTTTATAGGTTAAAAATAATCTTCCAAGTCTGTGCCTGGTCTTTTCGTTTCTAGTTCTTAAAACCTTTTTTTTTTTTTTTATTAGTTTTGTTTGTTCTCAGTTGATTTTTAAAAAATTTTTTAATCATCAACTCTATGATACATTTTGGGAGTTAGGTGTAGGGAATATCCATACATTGCATTCTGTTGATTTTTTTAAGACTCCCAGAATAAATTACCTTATTCAAAAGATCTACTAATCTCACTGTGAAATCAAAGTCTACCCCTGACAGATAAGATAAATGTGTCTAAATGCTTTCCATGCCAGCTGGGGATTATTATTATTTTTAGGTATACTTTCTAAACCACAAAATCCACTTATTTTAAATGTATAATTCAATGATTTTTAGTAAATTTACTGAGTTGGGCAACCATTGCCATAATCCAATTTTAGAACATTTTCATCACCTTAGTAAGATACTTCATGCTCATTCGTAGGAAATCCCTGTTCCTACCTCCAACCCCAAGTAACGACTAGTCTACTTTCTATCTCTAGAGGTCTGCCTTTTCTGGACATTTCATACAAATGGAATCATATAATATGTGGTCTTTTGCGACTAGCTTTCTTCACTTAGGATAATGTTCTTGAGGTTCATCCATGCTGTAGCATGTATCAGTACTTCATTCCTTTTTAAGGCTGAATAATATTCCATTGTATGGATATACTACATTTTATTTATCCATTCATCAGTGATGGACATTTGGGTTGTCTTCACTTTTTATTTTGAATAAAGCCTTTATGAATATTTGTATACAAGTATTTGTGTGGACATATACTTTCAATTTACTTGGTTAGATACTTAGGAATGGAAATTCAAGGTCATGTGGCAAATTTGTGTTTAACTTTTTAAGAAACTACCAAACTCTTTTCCAACATGCTTGTAGCATTTCATATTCCCATGTGCAACATATGAGGGTTTGTTTCCCTACATCCTTGACATTTTTAATTATCCTACTCTTTGATCATAGCCATTCAGTTAGTGTGAAGTGGGATCTCATTGTGGTTTTAATTTACAATTCCCTAATGACTTTGACATCTTTTCACGTACTTATCAGCCATTTGTATACATTTTTTGGTAAAATGTGTATTCAAATCTTTTGCCCATTTTTTAATTGGATTGTCTTATTACTGAGTTCTTTATGTATTCTCGATACAAGTCCTTTATCAGATGTATCATCTGAAAATATTTTCTCCCTATGATTTGTCTTCATTTTTTTTTAAATGGTGGCAACAGTTTTTGCTTGTTTATCCATTCACTTGTTGACAGTCATTTGGATTCAGTTTTCAACTATTACAAATAAAGTAGCTATGGATATTTGTATACAAATATTTGTGAGGATCTGTTTTCATTAAAATCCCTAGGTGGCATAAATCAGTACCCACCCAGCGGTACCACAGAAGAAAAGGCATAGCGATCTATGCAGCAGTTCTACTCTGTAACACATGGGGTCACCATGAATCAGAACTTTCTCAATGGCAACTAATAGCAGCAACATGTTTTCATTCATCGTGGGTATCTTAGTTATCTAGTGCTGCTATAACAGAAATACCACAAATGGGTGACTTTAACAAACAAATTTATTTTCTCACAGTTTAGGAGGCGAGAAGTCCGAATTCAAAATGTCGGCTCTAGTAAGTCAGTTTCACTGGACTGAAATCAAGGTGTCAGTAAGGCCGTATCTCCTCTGGAGGCTCTAAGAAAGAGCCATTTCCTTGCCTTTTCCAGCTTGTAGAGCTGCATTCCTTGGCAAGCATGCCCTTCCTCCATTAATGCCAGTGTAGCATCTTGTGTCAGTGGTCACATTGCCTTCATCTGTTTCATATCTCCCTCTACCTCCTTCTTATAAGGATATCTATTATTATATTTAGGGCTCACCTGGACAGTCCATGATAATCACATCTGCAAAATATCGTTAGCCACATAAGGTAAACTTCACAGGTTCCAGAGGTTAAAAAAAAAAAAAAAAAAAGCCATTGCTGTTGACCTTTATGGTTAGCAGCTGTAGCTCACTGTAGCAAATTAAAAGGTCGGCAGTTCGAATCCACCAGTCGCTCTTTGGAAACCCTATGGGGCAGTTCTACTCTGTCCTATAGGGTCGCTATGAGTCAGAACTGACTCGATGGCAACAAGTTTTCCAGCGGTTAGGATGTGGATATCTTTGAGAGCCATTATTCAGTTTACCATACCATTCTATTTTTTTGATGGACTTCAAAGTAAGCTGCAGACAGCAGTACACATCAACTAAAACCCTTCAGCATTCATATCATTAACTAGAGTTCAATATTTGTTTACAGGTTTTCATTTATTTATTTTTTAAGGTAAAGTTTACATATCATTTGTAAACATTTTACTTAGGACTTTTGTATTTATATTCAAAATTTTTAATAGCCTATAATTTCCTTTTCTTATACTTGTCCTTATCCCGTTTTAGTATCAATTAATGCTAGCCCAATAAAATAAGTAGCTTTTCCTTTTGTTTCGCCCCTATTCTTGGACTATCTATTTCATGGGGGACTGGTGAAACTTATTTTTCAAACTCCCTGCACCTGATATTTTTTGGGGGGAGAAGAAAAGTAATTTTTTGATGACTGATTCAAGTTCTTAATGTTATGGGTCAATTCAGGTACCGTGGATATATTTCCTAGATAATTCTGAATTCTGTCTACATTTTCAAATGTATTTGTATAAAGTTATTATATTATTTTAACTTTTTCATCTCTTTTTTCATGTGCCTTCTGTCTTTTTCCTTGACCAAACTTACCAGAAATTTCTTTTTCTTTAAATATTTTGTTAATTTTACTAAGAACCAGTTTTTGTGCTTGGTGACTTTATTGTTTTTTAATATTTTATTCAATTAATTTATGGTCTCATTTTTCTCTGTATTCTTCTTTGGGTTTACTCCACTGTTGTTTTCTAAATCTTTGAGTTGAATGTTAGATGATTAATATATGTTGATATTCTTTCTAACATCACTTAGCAGCATCACATAAGTATTGATGTGCAGTAATTTCACTGTCATTCAGTTCTAAGCATTTTATCATTTCCTTTACAATTTCTTCTTTGACTTGGAATTATTTAGGTGTTTGTTCTGTTTTTCCCATTCTTCTCATGAAGACTGGCAAGGGGGGGCTCTTTTGTAACTGATTCATAATTTTATTGTGTTGTGGTCAGAAAACGTAAGCAGTATGATAATCAACTCTTTAAGCTTCCTTGAGGCTTCCTTTGTGGCCTAAAATTTAGCGATGCTTGGCGAACACTGTATGTGTGTTTGAAGAGAAACCAGGTGCTCTAATATGGAGGTATAAAACCCGTTGCTGTCAAGTAGATTCTGACTCATAGTGACCCTATAAGAGAGAGGAGAACCGCCCCAAAGGGTTTCCAAGGCTGTAAATCTTTATGGAAGCATTTTGCCACATCTTTCTCCCTCAAACAGGCTGGTGGGTTCGAACTGCCAATGTTTCATTTAGCGGCTTGAGTGCTTAAACACTGTGAAACCAGGGCTGATTTGGAGATACCGAACTTATATATATATCAACTAGATAACAGTTGTTAGTTAGTGCATTCCCGTATTCCATATCCTTATTAATTTTTGCATAATCTAAGAATTTCTGAGAGCTACATCAAGATCCTCCATCACGATTTTGCAAAGTCTTATAGTTCTGTCAATACCTACCTTATGTTTTTGAGTCAACCTAACAAAGGTTCAGAATTATTATGTCTTTTATTATTAACTAATAACACTTTGATTCCAATACTGTTTTCTTCCTTAAAGTTATTTTGTGAAGTGTTAATATTGTCATACAAGTTTTCTTTCAGTAGTATTTGCCTGCTATATCATTACTTTCAATCCTTCAAGCATGTATTAGGTGACTCTTTAAACAGTATTTAGCTAGGTTTTTTTTAATTTTTAAATTGTGTTTTAAGTGAAAGTTTAGAGTTCAAGTTAGTTTCTCATACAAAAATTTATACACACATTGTTATGTGACCTAGTTGCTCTCCGTATAATGTGACAGCACACTCCTCCTTTCCTCCCCGGATTTCCTGTGTTCATTAACTAGCTCCTGCATCTTTTTGCCCTCTCATCTCGCCTCTGGACAGGAGTTACCCATTTAGTCTCATGTATCTACTTGAGCTAAGAAGCACTCTCTTCACAAGTATCATTTTATGTCCCATAGTCCAGTCTGTGTCTGAAGAGTTAGTTTCAGAAATGGTTTTAGTTATGGGCTAACAGAGAGTCCAGGGGCCATGTCTTCCCGAGTCCCTCCAGTCTCAGTCAGACCATTAAGTCTGGTCTTTTTGCTAGAATTGAGATCTGCACGCCACTTTTTTCCTGCTCCGCCGGAGACTCTCTGTTGTATTCCCTGTCAGGGCAGTCATTGGTGGTACCCAGGCACCATCTAGTTCTTCTGGTGTCAGACTGAAGGAATCTCTGGTTTATGTGCCCTTTACTGTCTCTTGGGCTAGTATTTTCCTTATATCTTTTGTGTTCTTCATTCTCCTTTTCTCCAGGTGGGTTGCGACTAATAGATGCATCTATGAGGGCCACTTGCTAGCTTTTAAAGCCTGAACAACATTCACCAAAGTGGGATGTAGAACTCTTTCTTAATAAACTTTGTTATGACAATTGACCTAGATGTCCCCTGAAACCATGGTCCCCAGACCCCTGCCCCTGCTACTCTATCCCTCGAAGTGTTTGGTTGTATTCAGGAAATACCTTAGCTTTCAGTTTAGTCCACTTGTGCTGACTTCTGCAGTATTGTATGTTGTCCTTCCATTCAGCTAAGATAATTCTTATCTCTTATCTAGTTAGTGAATATCTCTCTCCCTCCCTCCTCATCCTTGTAACCACCAAAGAATGTTTTCTTCTGTGTGTTTTTCTTCAGTACTTATAATAGTGGTCTCATATAATATTTGTCCTTCTGCGACTGACTAATTTAACTCAGCATGATGCCTTCTAGATTCATCCATGTTATGACATGTTTCACAGATTCATCATTGTTCTTTATCATTGCGTAGTATTCCATTGTGTGGATATGCCATAATTTGTTTATTCATTCATCCCTTGACAGACACCTCGGTTGTTTTCGTCTTTTGTGAACAGTGCTGCAATGAACATAGGTGTGCATATACTTATTCTTGTGACAGCTCCTACTTCTCTAGGATATATTCCAAAGAGCAGGATTGCTGGATCGTACGGTACTTCTAACTTTTTAAGGAAGTGCCAAATCGATTTCCCAAGTGGTTGTACCATTTTACATTCCCACCAGCGGTGTAGAAGTGTTCCAGCCTCTCCACAACCTCTCCAACATTTATTATTTTGTTTTTTGGATTAATGCTAGCCTTGTTGGGGTGAGATGGTATCTCATTGTAGTTTTGATTTGCATTTCTCTAATGGCTAATGATTGTGAACATTTCCTCGTGTATCTGTTAGCCGCCTGAATGTCTTCTTTGGTGAAGTGCCTGTTCATATCTTTTGCCCATTTTTTAACTGGGTTATTTATCTTTTTGTTGTCGAGGTTTTGCAGTATCTTGTAGATTTTAGAGATTAAAAATTGACTGGATACGTGGTAGTCAAACATTTTTTCCAAGTCTGTCGGTTGTCTCTTTACTCTTTTGGTGAAGTCTTTTGATGAGCATAAATGTTTCATTTTTAGGAGTTCCCAGTTATCTAGTTTCTCTTCTGGTATTTGTGCATTGTTACTTATGGTTTGTACTCTGTTTATGCCCTATATTAGGGTGCCTAGCATTGTCCCTATTTTTTCTTCCATGATCTTTATCGTTTTTGATTTTATATTTAGGTCTTTGATCCATTTTGAGTTAGTTTTTGTGCCTGGTGTGAGGTATGGGTCTTGTTTCATTTTTTTGCGGATGGATATCCAGTTATGCCAGCACCATTTGTTACAGAGACTGTCTTTTCCCCAATTAATGGACTTTGGGCCTTTGTCAAATATCAGCTGCTCATAGGTTGATGAATTTACATCTGGATTCTCAATTTTGTTCCATTAGTCTATGTATCTGTTGTTGTAGCAGTACCAGGCTGTTTTGACTACTGTGGCAGTATAATAGATTCTAATATCAGGTAGTGTGAGGGCTCCCACTTTGTTCTTCTTCTTCAGTAATGCTTTATTTATCTGGGGCCTCTTCTATTTCCATATGAAGTTGATGATTTGTTTCTCCATCTCATTAAAAAATGCCACTGGAATTTGGATTGGGATTGCATTGTATCTGTAGACCGCTTTGGGTAGAATAGACATTTTCACAATGTTGAGTCTTCCTATCCCTGAGCAAGGTATGTTTTTCCACTTATGTAAATCTCTTTTAGTTTCTCACAGTAGTGTCTTGTAGTTTTCTTTGTATAGCTCTTTTACATCTCTGGTAAGATTTATTCCTAAGTATTTTATCTTGGTCTTGATTTGGTGATTTTCTCTTCAAAGTCCTCTTTGTTGATGTAGAGGAATTCAACTGATTTTTGCATGTTTATCTTGTATCCTGATACTTTGCTGAAATCTTCTATTAGTTCCAGTAGTTTTCTTGTGGATTCTTTGGGGTTTTCTGTGTATAAGATCATATCATTTGTAAATAGGGATACTTTTACTTCTTCCTTACCAATTTGGATGCCCTTTATTTCTTTTTCTAGCCTAACTTCTCTGGCTAGGACCTCCAGCACAATGTTGAATAAGAGCAGTGATAAAGGGCATCCTTATCTGGCTCCCATTTTCAAGGGGATGTTCTCTGTTGGCTTTGAATAAATGCCCTTAATTATGTTGAGGAATTTCCCTTCTATTCCTGTTTTACTGCGAGTTTTTATCATGAATGGGTGTTGGACTTTGTCAAATGCCTTTTCTGCATCAATTGATAAGATCATGTGGTTCTTGTCTTTTGTTTTATTTATGTCTTGGCTTACATTGATTGTTTTTCTAATGTTGTACCATCCCTGCATACCTGGTGTGAATCACACTTGGTCATGGTGAATTATTTCTTTGATATTTTGTTCAATTCTATTGGCTAGAATTTTGTTGAGGATATTTGTG
>NW_004444018.1:9711201-9739559 GCF_000243295.1 Trichechus manatus latirostris
TCATTTAATTCTGCTCTAATTCTTATTATTTCCTTTCTTCTGGTGCCCAAGGGCTTCTTTTCTGCTATTTGTGCAAGTTATAGAGTTAATGTTTTGATTTTGGCCTTTTCTTCTTTTTGGATATGTGCATTTATTGCTATAAATTGACCTCTGAGCACTGCTTTTGCTGTGTCCCAAAGGTTCCGGTAGGATGTGTTTTCATTCTCATTTGATTCTGTGAATTTCTTTATTCTGTTCTTAAGTTCTATAACCCAGCAGTTTCTGCGCAAGGTGTTGTTCTGTTTCCATGTGCTTGATTTTTTTTTTCCTTGCTTTTTGTGTTATTGATTTCCACTTTTATGGCATTATGGTCAGAAAAGATGCTTTGTAATATTTCGATGCTATGGATTCTGTTAAGGCTTGCTTTATGGCCTAATATGTGGTCTATTCTAGAGAATGTCCCATGTGCGTTAGAAAAGAAAGTATACTTAGCTGCTGTTGGGTGGAGTGTTCTGTAAATGTCTATGAGATCAAGCTGGTTGACTGTGGCATTTAGATCTTCTGTGTCTTTGTTGAGCTTCTTTCTAGATGTTCTCTCCTTCACCAAAAGTGGTGTGTTGAAGCCTCCTACTATTATTGTGAAGCTGTCCATTTCTCTTAAAAATGCTGTTAGAGTTTCTTTTATGTATTTTAGAGCCCTGTCATTGGGTGTGTAAATATTTATTATGGTTATGTCCTCCTGGTGTACTGACTCTATCCTTTGTGGTGGATTTTACTTTAAAGTCTATTTTGTCAGAAATTAATATTGCCACACTTGCTCTTTTTTGATTGCTTTTTGCTCATATGATTTTTTCCATCCTTTGAGTTTTAGTTTGTGTCTTCAAGTCTAAGGTGTGTCTCTTGTAGGAAGCTTATAGAGGGTTCGTGCTTTTCTATCCATTCTGCCACTCTCTCTTTATTGGTGCATTCAGTCCATTTACATTCAGTGTAATTATTGATAGGTCTGAGTTTAGTGTTGTTATTTTGATGTCTTTTTTTGTGTGTGTTGTGGTCAGTTTCTTTGTTCAACTTAATTTTCTGTGCTGAGTTGTTTCTCTTTACTTAGTTTTCATCTTTTTCATTGTTATTGATTTTGTATTTGCTGAGTCTTTATATGTTTTTCTTGTTTTTAATTTTGATGTGTAGGACTGTTAGTTTCCTTTGGTTACCTTAATATTTACCTCTATTTTTGTAAGTTTAAAGCAATCTTTTATTTCTTTATATCACCTTGACTTCCTCTCCATATGAAAGATCTATGACTACATTTTTTAGTCCCTCTTTTTTGTTTTAATGCTGTCATCTTTTACATATTGACATCTCTGTCTCCTTATTTACAGAGTTTTAGCTTTGATTTATTTTTGTGACTTCCCCATCTGGGTCGATATCTGGTTGCTCTGTTCTGTGTTCTAATCTTGGGTTGTTATCTGATGTTACTGATTTTCTAACTGGAGTATATTTCTTATAATTTTGATTTGGTGTTTACAAATTCCCAAAACTTCTGTGTATCTGGAAATGCCCTAATTTTGCCATCATATTCAAGAGACAGTTTTACTGGATATATAATTCTTGGCTGGCAAATTTTTCCTTCAAGGCTTTATATATATCATCCCATTGCCTTCTTGCCTGCATGGTTTCTGCTGAGTAGTCAGAGCTTAGTCTTACTGACTCTCCTTTGTAGATGACTTTTTGTTTATTCCTAGCTGCACTTAAAATTCTCTTTATATTTGGTTTTGGTCAAGTTTGATTATAATATGTTTTGGTGCTTTCTTTTAGGATCTACCTTGCGTGGGGTTCGATGAGCATCTTGGATAGGTATCTTCTCATCTTTCATGATACCAGACAAGTTTTCTTCCAACAAATCTTCAACAATTCTCTCTGTGTTTTCTGATATCCACACACACACCCCCAATTCTGGTACTCCAATCACTCATAAGTTATTCACCTTAATAGAGTCTCACATAACTCTTAGGGTTTCTTCATTTTTTTAAAGTCTTTTATCTGGTTTTTCCTCAAATAAGTTGGTGTCAAGTGCTTTATCTTCAGTCTAATCCTGACCTCCATTGCCTCAACTCTGCTCCTATGATTTTCCATTGAGTTGCCTAATTCTGAAATTTTATTGTTAATCTTTTGGATTTCTGTTTGCTGTCTATAGATTCTCGCAGCCTATTAAATTTCTCACTGTGGTCTTCCATAATCTTCTTAAGTTCCTCTATTGGTCTGTGTGTTCCTTGGCTTTTTCTGCATTTCTCCTGACCTCTTGAAGAGTTCTGTATATTAATCTTTTGTATTCTACCTCCGGTAATTCTAAGAAGTTCTCTTCTTCTGGATGATCTCCTCATTCTTTGTTTTGGGAGCTTGCTGAAGCCATCATGGTCTTTCTCTTTATGTGATTTGATATTGACTGTTGTCTCTGAGCCATCAATGTTATTATATTTATTTAGTTTATGTTTGCTTCCTATGCGCTAGCTTCTTGTTTTGTTTTGCTTTGATAGTCCCAAATAGGCTACTCGTGTGAGCTAGTTTGACTACTGGCACCTTTGAAGCTCTAACATTCTGTCACCAGGTGGTTAGATCTGTTACTAGATATGTGAGCCCAGAAGTCCATTTACTTTTCTTGTATGGATTCAGCTCAGGTGTCCAGGTAGTCAGCCATCAAGTGTGCAGTGCAGGCTCTCACCTACAGTCCTTGATGGGCAGGGGTAATTGGAATACGTACAGGTATCTGGCTGCAGTAGGGGGTCACACGCTGAGCAATGCAGTGGGCTGATGGTTGCCCCTGTCTGGGAGGAAAGCATGTCCCTGTTCTGTAGAGTGTGTAGGTGGGTAGGTTTTGCAGCTGGACTATGTGCACCCAGTGCTGTTGGTTTTAAGGACTGTGAGGTACCCTTATTTTTGGATCAGTGTCACAGGTAGCTAGGTGGCGTGGGTGGAGCCACCAGTCCTCAAGCCCCTGATGTGGGTAGGTGAGGACTCTGCTTAATGGGCACAGCGGTGTCAAATGTCATGTATCTGCCACTCCACCATACAGCTGACACAGCTTAAGTTAGGCTTCAGGTATAGACCCCGTTGTATTGTGCTAACGAGAGCCTACACTGTTGAAATGGTTCCACACAGGTTTATGCAGGGGAGAAAGGCATTCAAAGTCTGTGGACCATTTATGCCTGTGTCTAGGCAAAGGAGCTGTGCCTGTCTTGTGTTCCTGGCTTAGGGGAACTGGCAAATTATTTTTTCCCATTTGTTCATTTGTTTCCTCTCCAAGGCCAGGAGAATGGCTCAGGGTGCGTGATGGGTCCTACTTCTGGCCCAGGGGATGCAGCAATCACTGAAGCTGGCCCAGGACCCAGTGCAAAGCAGGGAGGAGGCAGGTAAATGGGAGAGAGGTTCTTCCCAAATGGGGTGTTTTTTGATCCGTATGGTAGGTTAGACGCGTGTACTTTATCTTTTGCTGATTGAGCGCCACTTCTCACTGGTTCTGGAGGCTTTGGTAGACTCTCCACTGCTTGGTCTCTCCAGATGTGGAAATTGCATCCCAAGCACCACTGCTTGCCTCATGGTACATGCCAGCCAATCCGGCCTGCAGGGTGCCAGTTCCCACCGGGTCAGGTCTGGCAACTCCTTGCTGCTTCCGAACTGTCTCTCCTTCCCCCTGCCACTCAGTCCGATTTCTCAACTTTGCCTTTGATGTTCAGGGTTCCTAGACTGTCATATATAGATTCACTTGTGTTTTCGGGCCTTTGAAGAACCACAGGAAGCGTCTGACTACTCCACCATATTGGCCCTGCCTCTCTAGTCCCTTATTTTTTTTAAATACAATCCAAGAAACTCTCTCTTTTTAACAGCTGAGCCAAATCCATTTAAATTTTTGTGATAACCGCTATATTTGGATAATTCTACCACCTTATTCTGTGTGTTTAATTTACGAAGGTTTTAGTTGCTTCTTTTTCTTTTCCTGACTTTCAGATATTTCTTTTCTTTATTTCTATCTAAAGTTTTGAAGTTACATACTCTATTTCTATTCTTAAGTTGCTTACTTTTAACATTTTAACAGGAACATGCTTCTTTTACAACATTTAAATTTAATATATATTCGCCTCCCAAATATTTTAAAGACATAAAGACATTTTAATTCTGAGAATCACCCTGCCATTTTTCATGTTATTATCCAGTATTTCAGTTTTACATTGTTAATAGCCATACTTATCTTTTTAATAGCCTCTACTTCTTTGGATTTACCATTTCCCCTCTGATTACTGCTTCTGACATCCTATTCCCTCCTTCAGAATTTATTTCCTTCTTCTTAAAGGAAGAAATTCTTTCAGGAGTTTCTGAATAGTAAATTCTCTGAGACAGTTTTTCTTTCACCCTCACTCTTAAATAATAGTTTAGCTGGTAATGGAATTCCAAGATGATTGTCACTTTTCCTTACCTCTATGAAGATGTTTATTCCATTGTCTAAAAACTGTATTTAAGTTGATGAAAAGTCTGCTAAAAATCTAATAGACATTACTTTGTAAGTAATGTTTTCTTTCTGGTTGTTAGAAAATTTTCTCTTTGTTGTCTAGTTTTTCTCTGTTTGCTAGGATGTGGTGTGCCACTTCTAACTCAGGCCTCATGTCTTTCTTCAGTTCTGGAAATATTTCAACTATTGTTTCTTTGGAGTCCCTGGATTGTTTCTTTGAATGTCTCTCTCTCATATTCTTTGTTTTCTCCATATGGAGCTCTTCTTAGATTTGTTGGAGTTCATCATTTTATCTCCCATGTCTCTTGACATCTCTTTCATATGCTCCATCTTCTTATCTCCTGGTGTGGTATTCTGGTTTCTTTCCATCTTCCAGTTCAAAAATTCTCTCTTCAGCTGTGTTTATTAGTTTTTTAAATTTCACTGACTCTATGTTTTTATTAAGTTCTATTTGATCCTTTTTGAAACTTTCCTGTTGATTTTCTTTTCCAGAGTGACTTGATATTTCAAACTCTTTTTAAAAAACTCTCTTTAGTCATTATAAAATAAGTAATTTAGTCACTTACTTTATATTCTTTTTTGATTTTTCTATTATCTGCATTTTGTACGGTGGTAGTTCTTCATATTATCTAGTTTCCTCACAGCATTTGTAATTTTTTTAATTGTTAAATCCTGCTCACTATCGTCCTCCCTGATGGAGTCCTATGTACCTCAAGTTCTAGAAGTGTCCCTGAATAGCATTCTGTGTTTGCTTCTGTCAGGTCTCAAGGTTTCTACCAGTCCTGGTTTTATGCTGGTTACTTGGTTTGGGATTACCATAACATACAGGGGAAATCAGGACCAAACACTTAATCATGGGATGAGCTTAGAGTTCACCAGCCAGAGCAGCATTCTACCGCCTTCCTGAGCATTCATTGGTTCCTTACCCCTCTTCCTGTTCCTGCTTGAGGTTAGGACCCCAGTCCTTAATTGCTAGGGCCTCAATGTGGATTCACTACATTTTGAGCTGCTGCAGGATAAGCTTGAATCTCACTTTCTGGCTTTGGGTTCTTGCTCTAATTCTGTCAACCAGGGATTTCTCCCTTTTTCTAAAATCAGAAAGTCACTTTTACCTAAATGTACGCACTTGTTTTACTATATTTGTAATTAAATTCTTTACTAAAACAATACTAAAAAATTTGGAAAAACATAGGGCATACTATAATAAACATTCATATACTCATATGCCCACTATCCATATCCAAGGAATGTTAACATTTTACCATACTTGCTTTTAATTTTCATTTCATTATACTTATGTTTCAAATTTTTTAAACCATACTATGGTAACTGAATGGTCAATGGTTTGAACCTACCAGCAGTTCTGCAGGAGAAAAGACCTGACGATCTGATCTCGTAAAGACTACAGCCTAGGAAGCCCTATGAGGCAGTTCTAGTCTACCCTATAGCATTGCTATGAGTCAGAATCGACTCAATAGCACACAACAATAACAATATGGTACTTAGCTTTGATTTTGTAATACACGTTAATCAGATCATGTTCTTGGATAGAAAAATTGTATGGTATAAGGACAAAATTATCCTCAAATTAGGCTATGTATTTAGTGTAATTTCAATCTAAATATTTGACAAAATGATCTTAAAGTTCAGCAGGAAAAGCAAATATGGAATACAAATCAGGAAATTGTTGAAAAATAAAAGTTCTGAGGAAAAAATTTACCCTACCAGATACTGTATATTACACAGACAATTAAATCAGTATTGCAGTGTAACAGAAGCAATCAGATCAGTGAAAGAGAAGGGCAAATCCAAGTATACAGAAGGATTTAACATGACATAAGTAACATTTTAAACCGGAGGGTGAAAAATGGCTTGATTATTCAATAAATGATGTTTCTATAGATTCTTAGGTCACATTTTAAATTTCAGAAAAAATAAAATTTTATACCTAGAAAGTGATGCATTAAAAGTGCCAGAAACAGTAAGCATAAATAAATACCTCTATAGCCCTAGAGTAGAGGAGGACTGCCTAAACATGACACAAAAGGTAATGATTAACAGCGCACGCTCTGAAGTCAGACAGGTCTCAGTCTAAACTTGATTCTGCCAAATATTAGCTCTATGACCTTGGAGAAATTATGCTTCAGTTTTCTTTTCTGTAAACGGGAGTTAAAATAGCACCAATCTCTTATATTTCTTGTGAATATTACTTAGTCATGTATGTAAAGCACTTGGAACAGTGTGAGTACTCAATATGTGTTAGCCATCCATACCATCCTGGGAGGTACTGATAAGTGTAACTACATACAAACATTTTAAATTTACATAGAACAAAACACATTATGTTGTTGTTGTTGGGTGCCATTGAGTCTGTTCTGACTCATAGCAACCATACGTTCAACAGAACAAAACACTGTCCGGTCCTTTGCCATCCTCACGATCCTTGCTATGTTTGAGCCCATTGTTGCAGCCACTGTGTTAATCCATCTTTTGAGGGTCTTCCTCTTTTTCGCTCACCCTCTACCAAGCATGATGTCCTTCTCCAGGGATTGATCCCTCCTGACAACATGTCCAAAGTACATATAACAAAGTCTCACCATCCTATCTTCTAAGGAGCACTCTCGCTGTACTTCTTCCAAGACAGATTTGTTCGTTCTTTTGGCGGTCCATGGTATATTCAATATTCTTCATGAACACCATAATTCAAAGGCATCAATTCTTCTTTAGTCTTCCTTATTCATTGCCCAGCTTTCGCAGGCATATGAGGCAATTGAAAATACCATGGCTTGGGTCAGGCGTACCTTAGTCCTCAAAGTGATATCTTTGCATTTTAATACTTTAAAGAGGTCTTTTGCAGCAAATTGACCCAATGCAATACATTTGCTTTCCTGACTGCTACTTCCATGGGTGTTGATTGTGGATCCAAATAAAATGAAATCCTTGACAGCTTCAATCTTTTCTCTGTTTATCATGATGTTGCTTATTGATCCAGTTGTGAGGATTTTTGTTTTATTTTGAAGTGTAATCCATACTGAAGGCTGCAGTCTTTGATCTTCATCAGTAAGTGCCTCAAGTCCTCTTCGCTTTCAGCAAGTCAGGTTGTCATCTGCATAATGCAGGTTGTCAATGAGTCTTCCTCCAATCCTGATGGCATTCTTCTTTATAAAGTCCAGCTTCTTGAATTATTTGCATCTAGATTGAACAAGTATGGTGAAATAATACAACCCTGATGCACATCTTTCCTGATCTTTAAAAACACAGTACCTCCTTGTTCTGTTCAAATGACTGTCTTTTGGTCTATGTACAGGGTCCTCATGAGCACAATTAAATGTTCTGGAATTCCCATTCTTCACAATGTTATTGTTATGATCCACACAGTCGAATGTGTTTGCATAGTCAATAAAACACAGGAAAGCATCTTTCTGGTATTCTCTGCTTTCAGCCAAGATTCATCTTACATTAGCAATAATATCCCTCGTTCCATGTTGTCTTCTGAATCTGGCTTGATAATTTCTGGCAGTTGTCTGCCGATGTATTGCTACAACCATTTTCAATTATATTCAGCAAAATTTTACCTGCAGTGATATTAATATTGTTCGATAATTTCTACATTTTATTGGATCACCTTATTTTGGAATGGGCACAAATATGGATCTCTTCCAGTTGGTTGGTCAGGTAGCCACCTTCCAAATTTCTTGGCATAGATGAGTGAGCACCTCTGGTGTTGTATCCATTTCCTGAAACATGTCTATTGGTAGTCAATTCCTGAAGCCTTGTTTTTCGCCAGTGCCTTCAGTGCAGTTTGGACTTCTTCCTTCAGTACCATCAGTTCTCGATCATATGCTACCTCCTGAAATGGCTAAATGTGACCAATTCTTTTTGGTACAGTAACTGTGTACTCCCTCCATCTTCTTCTGATGCTTCCTGTGTCGTTCAATATTTTGCCCATAGAATCCTTCAATATTGTGCAACTCGAGGCTTGAATTTTTCCTTCAATTCTCTCAGCTTGAGAAATGCTGAGCGTGTTCTTTCCTTTTGGTTTTCTAACTCCAGGTAATTGCCCATTTCATTACAATACTTTACTTTGTCATCTCGAGCTGCCCTTTGAAACCTTCTGTTCGGCTCTTTTACGTGATCATTTCTTCCTTTCACTTTAGCGACTCTAGGTTCAAGAACAAGTTTCAGAGTCTCTCCTGACATCCATTTTGGTCTTTTCTTTCCTGTCTTTTTAATGACCTTTTGCTTTCTTCATGTATGATGTCCTTGATGTAATCCTACAACTCACCCGGTCTTCGGTTATTAGTGTTCAATGTGTCAAATCTATTCTTGAGATGCCTCTAAATTCAGGCAGGATATACTCAAGGTCATACTTTGGCTCTTCTGGACTTGTTTTAATTTTCTTCAGCTTCATCTTGAACTTGCAGCAATTGATGGTCTGTTCCACAGTTGGCCTCTGGCCTTGTTCTGACTGATGATATTGAGCTTCTCCATGGTCTCTTTCCACAGATGTAGTATTAATAAACAGAATAAAAAAGACGATGACAAATTGGGGAAATTTTTTGCAAAGATGTGTTTTTTATACAATAATATACGATGTTGGCAAGGCTGTAGGAAATGAGCGGAACAAACTTGTAGAGGCGGGAACTTTATCAACAGACATCAAAAACGTTTAAAATGTAAAAATCCTTTGACTCAGTCATTTTATTTATAAAAATTTATAATGAAGAGGTAAATATGTGATATGTGTGCAAAAATTAGGTTTTAAAAATCCTTACTGCAGTGATCTATATAACAGCAAAAAAAGGGAGAACAACCCAGACGTCCAACAACTTAGCATATTCCCAAGCATTTAGAATATAAAATTCTTCTCACTCAGAAAATTCACCTCCAGGAATTTATTCTATTGAAATACTCACATAAATCTCCTAAGGTAGATTAACAAGTATACCCACTGCATGGCTGTTTATGTAATATAGAAAAATCAGAAATAATGTCATTGTTTTCAGTAGGGAATTGGTTAAGTAAATGAGAGTATAATCTATACAGTGTTTAAAAGTTAATTATTTATAAATTTTTAAGGTCTTTAGCAGTTGATTTTTAAACTTAAGAATAATGTTGTCAAAGCATATTTATTCACAGGGAAAGATCACCATGATACAGCATTAAATGAAAAATGTAGGTTGCAAGCAGAATGTAGAGTCCTATTTTATTAAAAAAAATATCAAAGGGTTATGTATCAAAATGTTAGTCATGTCTTCTGAGGGGTGACATATGAGCAGTTTAACTTTCTTCCTTTTGATTACTTTCTGATTTTTCTACAATAAACATGTCTTCTATAAGAAAGAAAAAAGTAATTTAAGAAAAAAACAAGTCAGTGGGAACAGAGAATTACTTTATAGTACACTTTGCTACAATACATTATTCCATGACACAAAATATACTTTGCTTCACTCTACAGGAAAAGCATAAAATAAGTAGTAATAATAATAACTTATTATTGTTGTTATACGGGGCCCTTGTGGTTGCAGTGGTTAAGTGCTCAGCTGTTAACTGAAAGGTCAGCGGTTCAAACCCATCAGCTGCTCCATGGGAGAAAGATGTGGCAGTCTGCTTCCATAAAGATTACAGTCTTGGAAACCCTATGGGGCAGTACTACTCTGTCCTATAGGGTCACTATGAGTTAGAATTAACTCCAAGGCAGTGGGTGTTTTTTTTGTTTTTATTGTTGTTAAAAGTATATAATAAGTAATAATAATAACAACTACTTATTAGAAACTTTTTCTGTAGAATCAAGCAACAAAAGTGTATTTTTTGCTATGGAATAATGTACACTAGCAAAGTGTGTTAGGCACTCAGCAGAATACTTGGAGAGTGTTCTCTCATTGAATCCCATGGCATTCGTACTCCTCCTGTCACAGCCTTGTCTTTTCCACTTACTGTGATCTCTTTTTGTGGTCTATAAGCACCTGAAGGTTGAGGAACACATATTACGTGGCTTTGTATACATGTCAGATAAACAGTGTCTTGTACACAGCAGAAACTCAATGAGTGCTCGCTGCAGGGACTAAGGAAGGCAGCCATGTCAAGGGTGACAACAACTTGTGCAAAGACAAGGTAGCGGGTAGCCTGTGACCCTGGTATTGCCAATCTCGTTTCTCTCACTCCTGAGTACTCTGTGCATCTGGAATACCTATCCATACCCCAGCACGTTCGTGCACCACATCTCTCTCCCTTCTTGCCTTGGGCATAGGCCTCGCTCTCCCCTGAGCACAGATGAGTCCCCCGAGTCCTCCCTAGTCTGTCTGCTTGGCACTCAGCGTCTCCACTTATCCTACAAGTAGACTTCACTTTAAGGGTTCCAAACGAAAACCAAACCCATTGCCGTCACATTGATTCCAACTCATAGCAACCCTACAAGACAGAGTAGAACTGCCCTATAGCATTTCCAAGGAGCGGCTGGTGGATTTGAGCTGCCAACTTTTTTGGTTAGCAGCCGAGCTCTTAACCACTGTGCCACCAGGGCTCTGCTTTAAGAGTTAGATGCAGAGAATTCCTAAAGGCTGAGGGTGAAGACTATTTCTGATAGAGGTTGAACTGGCGATAGTTTTACAAAAAATCACAAACTCCCTTGGTCTCCAGCTTCTCTGAGCTCATGATTTGTTAAAAACGAAATGCTCACCAATGAAAACCACTGTGAATTCTTTCACAGGGTGAAGAAACATTTAGTAATGTGATTAACTGCTTTTTAATCTGTCTGAATCTATTTGATTTGTTTAGTCTGGATTTTGGATTATTAAGTTTCTTAAAACAGGTTATATGTGCACATCAAATATCTGCTACTTTGTAAATATTCTGATTGTGTGCATCACACACACACAACACACACTGGGGGTGGGCGGAGCAGGAGCAAGCAGGCGTGGAGCACACACGTGCATTTGTGCACATTCTCTTCCTACAGGGTGCGTGGCCCCGGGCGAGGTTGAGCACTTCCCTTTCTTTTGTGCATCCTACTGTCCGTGTGGGCCTTTTTACTCAGTGGGCACACAACAGATGTTTCATGTTTACTGCCATTTGAGAGTTAAGAGAACAGTGATTGAAAAAAGAAAAGTTTGATAAAAATTCACCAATTTGCCATCTATTCCACTAAAATAATCTCTTCACATAGACTATAATCATAACTACAAATATGCACTTCCTAAGAATTGTTAAATTTTTCTCTCAAAAGCTAACTGATACGTTTTGAAACTTGAGAAGAGGGATGTTTAGATTAACACCTACCGCCTTTGAGTGTTAAATCCATTAAGATGATTCTCTCTGAGTTCAGACACTAATGATGAAACCATCTGTAAAACAAAATCAGTGGCAGGTCAACTCACACTGCAAACAGGATTACATCAGTCCTATTTTTCTTGGTGTGCGCGATATTTCTGTTGAGATTCCCTCCTCCAGTCCTCTCTGTATATTTTATTTTGTCAGAGTGAAATGAAAGCAGTGCCAAGTCACACTTACTAATAACTGGGATTTTGTGTTTAAAGTCTACCATTCTGCATTCTCACTTAGGCAAATGAATTAGAGATAATTAATTTCCTAAGCATTAAAATCACACCATTAAAACACACACACACACACACGCACACGCACACACACACTTTAGAGTCAGTTTATTTCTTCTTTCTTAATTTAGTTCTTTATTTGTAAAAGTGTTAGTCATCTATAAAGCTTTCAAGAGGCCAGAATGGTCAATAAACATTAAAAAACTCATAACATGCTTTAGGACAGTTATGTTCAGATCATAAATTAAAATTTCTTGAATTTGGCTACAATTTAAGGCAGAAGAGAATACAGCTTACAAGTTTGTTATTTATTGAATTTTTTGCTTTGCTTTAACATAAAATTCCAATCAGGTTACTTTAGATACAATATTTGTCCAACAGTACAAGGCTGAGCTTACAGTGGTTAAGAAAACATCTTCTCCCAAAAATCTTTGAGTGAATAAATGAGATGTGTTACAAGTGGGGTGTGGGTGGGTGTGTGCGTGTGTGTGTGCATGTGTGTGTGTGTGTGTGTGATTGATTTAGTATAACCTCTCCTGGTTTCTTTCTTTTCTTCTCATAATCGTCCATCTCACATTACTTCCTTATACGGCCATAAATTCACCCAAGGTAAGAAGAAATAAACACAGAAAAGTTAAACATCTTTCCTAGAGGAGTGAACTTTTCCATTTTCTCTTTTTGCTGATGGTACATTTGGTAATGAAAATTTCAGTACTAAGACATTCAAATACTCACATTTTTAAGCAAACCAGGGTAGTAATCTGCAGGTGCATACCCGAGACCTTGACAAAAAAGGCCAACTTCTTTTACATCAAATCTAAATGCCGAAAGTATATGAGATAACAAACTCTAAAAAATATAAAAAGAGAAAAATTTAACCTCTTAAAAGTGAATGCAAGTGCTTACTATGTATAATGCATAGTATCTGGGTCATCTATAAATGGGGTGGGCTCATTAATGACAGTAATCTCCATCCATCCAAGTCCTGATTCACTTTGATTCAGGGTATAAAGAAAAAAGTCTACATTTCATTAAAAATAATTAAGTCAATTTAAACAAATGTTAACAGTGAAACAAAAATACGTAACGCATGAACAGCACTTTAATCATATTAAGAATGGGCTCTTTGTTGTTTTAGAATTCAGAAAAATATTTTTATCAGAGTAGATACATGAGAATTTAATATAGGACAAAGAAGGCCTCACAAATCACTAAAGAAAAGAAAGACTATGCAATAAATTTTGCTGAGGACTATTTGGAAAAGTTTAGATCCTCACCTTGTATTATTTATCAAAATATACTCAAGTTTAATGTAAAGAGATCAATGTAGAAATGAAATAATAAACAAGGAAAAATATGAGTATATTTCAAGTGTCTGTATAGGGAACAACTGTGAACTGAAAATCGAGGAAGCAAATGTTTTAAGTAAAAAGAAAACTAAGTTTTCAGAAGACAATAAAAGCACAAACTGGGAAGATTACTAACAACAAACAATACAGATCATATGTAATCAAATTAATGGATAAAACATTGTATGACAAACACTAACAGCATAAAAATTAGTATGAACACATAATTCATAACAAACGAAATACAAATGCCTAAGAAATACATGGATAAATGTTCATCTCCATAATCAAAAAGGGTAAATTAAAACACCAATATGTCATTTTTCACTTATGGAATTAAAGATTTTTACATGAAAACCTAATGCTGATTTGGGTTCTGTGACAACAAGTACTCTGTGCGTGCTACTGGAGGAACACACCCCTTATAATGGAGACTTCCATACAGCAGTGCAGCTGTAAGCTTCACAGTCACTCGTTATGTGGCCATTAAAACGTTTATAAAGAATTTATGACAATATTTTAAATGCTTATAATGTTAAATTAAGGAGGATGTAAACACAGATATGATCTCATCAATATAAAAATAATCCATACATGGGAGTGGAAAAATAACGGAAGAAAGTATCACAAAAATGTTAACAGTCTATAAACCAAACCACACCAAACCCACTGCTGTCGAGTTGATTTTGACGCATGGCAACCCTATAGGACAGAGTAGAACTGCCCCATAGGTTTCCGAGGCTGTAATCTTTACGGAAGCAGACTACCACATCTTTCTCCTGCAGAGCTGCTGGTGGGTTCGAACCACCAAATTTTGGTTAGCAGCCGAGCACTTTAACCACTGCGCCACCGGGGCTCCTTTAACAGTCTCTAGGGTGGTGCTATTATGAGTATATCTATTTCGTCTTCTTTCTACCTTAGTATGTTTTCCAGTTTCTTATATGTGTGTGCACTATTTTTAGAATCAGGAGAAAAAAATTTACTTTTTGAAAAAATGTCTTATTTGGAAATATTTGATTTTTTAATAATAGCTTTATTGAGATATAATTCGAATAGCATAAAATTCACACTTCAAAGTGTATAACTCAGTGTTTTTTTAATATCTTCACAAGGAAATATCCATTTTACATGTTTAAAATATCCTATAGTACATTTTATATAATATATTACAAGATAAAATAAATTTGTATATATGCATATAAATGTCTGCATGTTTAAGTTCATACGCAAATACCTAGCGATTACAGTCTAATCCAGGGTAGAAGCTGGATTCTTGGCTCAGTCAAGGGCAGGCTCCATTCAGACCAGGGACAACAAACACGTGGCACACATACCAATAATGTCTGTGGCAGATACCACTAATCTATATCATGGCACTCTTATTTCAATTTCATCATAAAATATTTCACACTTTCAAAAACATATAAAGATTAATACGACAAGCTCCACACACCCTCCAACTTAATCAAGAAAGCATTACAAATACAGATGAAGCCCCTGTGTCTGCTCTCCTCCTCCAACTGCTATAGCACTCCTTGCCCCAAGGGGAAGCTCCACCCTGACCCTGATGCCCATCCTTTCACAAAGATCACAGAACTTTCTGCCTGTGAGCTAAAACCTGCCTCCATATCCTCAAAACACAACTTCCGGTAACATTACTAAGTACTATGGGTTGGAGCCTATTTGCTGTCCCTACATGAGATCCCGTCTAGAGTTTTCAAATCAGAAGTTTATATCAAATTAACAAAGTAGCTTTGAAGCATTACGACTCAGAAGACGTTCATAATTTTAAAAAGAAAGAAAGAAAATAAACAAACATGTACAATGTGACTTACAGAAAATAAATCCACTAGAGAAGGGAAAAAACTGGGAAGAAACAAGAGTTAAAGTGGACCTTTTGTAAGGTATCAGAAAATTAAAAACTATCCTTACTAGAGAGAAGGATGGATGCCTATTATTGCCTTTTTCTTCTTGAAGTTCAAACTTGCCCTAAGTACAGAAGTCAAACAGGAGCCGACAACAGCCCCAAGAAAGTCTATCTCTAAGTTATCTTCAAACACCAAGGGCCATTTGGATGAGAGCAAGCAGTAGTGGTTAGGTCATCAAAGTCGGGAGGTAAGTCACAGCACTGTACCTCCTTTGAGGGTGGTGTTTACTGGAGGATTCTGCCTGTCTTTTAAAGGGGAAGTGCTGGGGTTCACCACAGCAGAAAGGCGCGGGGTGCTCTCAGAAAGCGGAGAATGGGGCCTGATCCTTTAAGTGGGGTGCAAAGCAGGTGTTCTGGGCAAGGAAAGCCCAGCCAGGCCTGGTTAGCCATATGTCAAATCCATGTAGGGGTGTCCAAGTCAGACCAGGCAGGGGCAGGGAGGAGGCCAGGTGGACTTGGATTGGAAACCAGGCAGCAGCGGCTCCCAGGGGAGGCAGTCTGGGCTTTTCCCAGAGGAGGTCAATCGGATGCTAGTTGGAGGGAAGGAAGTACAGGGAGTGTTCAACCTTTCCCTACCAGACTCTGGCACTCCATTCAACAAACACTGAAAGCACTTTACAAACAGTGACTGCTTGAATCCTCGAAGCCTACGAGGTGGGTATTATTATTGAATCTGCCTTAGAGAGGAGACTGACATAGCAAGGTTCAATCACGGGCCCAAGGCTGCACTCCAGGCAGGTTAGCGCCACAGGCCAGGCTCGTCAGCCCTCTGCTAGTCTGCTCAGCCCACTCTGTGGCTTGCTCCTGCTCCCAGTGAACTCCCCACTGGCTCTCATGCTCGCTTGCTTGCTCACTCACTCACTCACTCACTCACTCATTCATACACCAGAAAGGCAGCATCGCTGGGTCCTCTCAACTTCGGTTTCAAAATATGTCTTGAATCCATCTTCCTTCCTCTCTCTCAAACTGCCACTCTCCTAGTCCAAGCGACTTCCCCTCTTACCTAAACTACGGCCACAACCTTATAATGGGCTTCCCTATATTCATGCTCAGCATGGACATCCTTTTTTAAACAATGCACATCTGACTGGTCCTTGGCTTAAATACGTTTAAGACTCCCAGTTATTCTTACCATGAAGCCCAACTCTCTCACCATGGCGAAGAAGTGTGGCCTCACCTGACTTTCCTGACTCTCTAGCACTGACTTCCTCTCACTGGCCACAAGATCTTTGACCCCACAGGACTTTAGTATGTCCTATTCCCTCTGAGGAAACCCTGGTGGTGTAGTGCTTAAGAGCTACAGCTGCTAATCAAAAGGTCGCAGATCGAAACCACTAGGTGCTCCTTGGAAACCCTATGGGGCAGTTCTACTCTGTCCTACAGGATTGCTATGAGTCGCAATCGACTTGACAGCAACATTTTTTTTTTCTTTTGGTTACTCCCTCTGACAGAGCTCTGGTGGCACAGTGGTTAAGAGCTCGGCTCCTAACTGAAAGGTCAGCAGTTTGAATCCACCATCTGCTCCTTGGAAATCCTGTGG
This sequence comes from Trichechus manatus latirostris, assembly GCF_000243295.1. Lineage (NCBI taxonomy): Eukaryota > Metazoa > Chordata > Mammalia > Sirenia > Trichechidae > Trichechus > Trichechus manatus. The sequence continues at coordinate 9,728,048 of NW_004444018.1, forward strand.
GGCAGTTCTATTCTGTCCTATAAGGTCGTCATAAGTCAGAATCAACTTAATGGCAGTGGGTTAGGTTTTTCTTTTTATTCCCTTTGACTGGAGGGCGTTTCTCTCCCCTTCACCTGGGTTTATGTGTCACTTCTTGAGGGAATGCTTACAATCATGAGAATGAAATTTTATTGCATGTTTACCACGTGTGAGGCACTAAGCTAAATTCTCTAAGTATGATATTTCACTTAAATCCCTGTAAATTCAGTTTTTAATAATATTTCAATTAAGGAAAGTTTCAATCAAGCCAACCTTAAACAGGTAGCTATTACTACTAGATTTCATGTGACTGACCCCTAAAAAATTAAAGTATTAAGGTACTATAGACCCAGTTGGGATGAGAAATAATGTAGCAGAATAGAAGGAATTCAGTTTTAAGGGAGTTAACCGTTGAGGGTCAGCTAAGATTATAGATTTTTTTTTTAATTTTTATTTTTAATTGTACTTTAGATGAAGGTTTACAGAATAAACTAGCTTCTCATTAAACAGTTAGTACACATATTGTTTTATGACATTGCTTAACAACCCCACGACATGTCAACACTCTCCCTTCTCTACCTTGGGTTCCTTATTACCAGCTTTCCTGTCCCCTCCTGCCTTCTCACCCTTGCCCCTGGGCTGGTGTGCCCTTTAGTCTTGTTTTGTCCTATGGGCCTGTCTAATCTATGGCTAAAAGGTGAACCTCAGGAGTGACTTCATTACTGAGCTAAAAGGGTGTCTGGGGGCCATACTCCCGGGGTTTCTCCAGTCTCTGTCAGGCCAGTAAGTCTGGTCTTTTTTTGAGCTAGAATTTTGTTCTACATTTTTCTCCTACTCTGTCTAGGACCCTCTGTTGTGATCCCTGTCAGAGCAGTCAGTGGTGGTAGCTGGGCACCATCCAGTGGTACAGGACTCAGTCTGGTGGAGGCCGTGGTGGTTGTGGTCTTTTGGTCCTTTGGACTAATCTTGCCCTTGTGTCTTTAGTTTTCTTCATTTTCCCTTGCTCTTGAAGGCGTGAGACAAGTGGAGTATCTCAGATGGCCACTCACAGGCTTTGAAGACCCCAGACGCTACTCACCAAAGTAGAATGTAGAACATTTTCTTTATAAACTATGTTATCCAATTGAGCTAGATGTTCCCTGAGACCATGGTCCCCAGAGCCCTCGGCCTAGTAATTCGGTTCCCTCAGGGAGTTTGGATTCGTCCATGGAGCTTCCATGACCTTACTGTGAACATGCTGTGCTGGCTTCCCCAGTACTATGTACTGTCTTACCCTTCACCAGAGTTACCACTTATCTATTGTCTATTTAGTGTTTTTCCACCCCCACCCCTCTCCTCCCTCGTACCCATCAAAGATTGTTTCTTTTTGTGTGTAAACCTTTTCATGAGTTTTTATAGTAGAGGTCTCATACAATATTTGTCCTTTTGTGGTTGACTTATTTCACTTAGCATAACGCCCTCCAGATTCATCCATGTTGTGATATGCTTCATAGATTCATCATTGTTCTTTATCATTGAGTAGTACTCCATTGTGTGTATGTACCATAGTTTGTTTATCCATTCATCTGTTGATGGGCATCTAGGTTGTTTCCATCTTTTTGCTACTGTGAACAATACTGCAAGGAACATGGGTGTGTATATGTCTATTTGTGTGATGGCTCTTATTTCTCTAGGATATATTCCTAGGAATGAGATTGCTGGATCATATGGTATTTCTATTTCTAGCTTTCTAAGCAAGCACCATATCGTTTTCCAGAATGGTTGTACCATTTTGCATTCCCATCAGTAGCGCCTAAGAGTTCCAATCTCGCTGCAGCCTCTCCAACTTTTGTTATTTTCTGCTTTTTTGATTTGTGCCAGTAATGCCGGGGTGAGATGGTATCTCGTTATGGTTTTGATTTGCATTTCTCTAATGGCTAGTGATTGCGAGCATTTCCTCATGTGTCTGTTGGCCGCTTGAACGTCTTCTTTGGTGAAGTGTCTGTTCATTTCCTTTGCCCATTTTTTAATTGGATTATTTGTCTTTTTTGTTGTTGTTGTAGAAGTGTTGGATTTTCCTGTAGATTTTAGAGACTAGACTTTTGTCAGATTTGTAATAGTCAAAATTTTTTCCCCAGTCTGTAGGCTCTCTTTTTACTCTTTTGGTGAAGTCTTTTGATGAGCTTAAGTGTCTAATTTTTAGAAGATCTCAGTTTTCTAGCTTATCTTCTGCAGTTTGTATGTTGCTAGTTAACGGTTTGTATCCTGTTAATGCTGTGTATTAGGGTCTCTAGTGTTGATCCTATTTTTTCTTCTATGATCTTTATAGTTTTTGCTTTTATATTTAGGTCTCTGATCCATTTTGAATTAGTTTTTGTGTATGGCGTGAGGTATGGGTCCTGCTTTATTTTTTTGCAAATGGACATCCAGTTTTGCCAGCACCATTTGTTAAAAAGACTGTCTGTCCCCCATTTAATGGATTTGGGGCCCTTGTTGAAGATCAGGTGACCGTAGGTGGATGGATTTACATCTGGGTTCTCGATTCGGTTCCATTGGTCAATGTATCTGTCGTTGTACCAGTACCAGGCTGTTCTGACTACTGTAGCAATATAGTAGGTTCTGAGGTCAGGCAGTATGAGTCTTCCTACTTTATTCCTCTTCTTCAATAGTGCTTTACTTATCCAGAGCCTCTTCCCTTTCCATATAAAGTTAATGATAATTTTTTCCATCTCTTTAAAGAATGTTGTTGGTATTTGGATTGGGACTGCATTGTACGTTTTTCCATTTATGTAGATCTCTTTTGGTTTCTTGCAGTAGTGTTTTGTAGTTTTCTTTGTATAGGTGTTTTACATCCTTGGTTAGATTTATTCCTAAGTATTTTATTTTGTTAAGGGCTATTATAAATGGTATTCTTTTCCTGATTTCCTTTTCGTCGTTCTCTTTACTGGTGTATAGGAATCCAACGGATTTTTGTATGTTTATAAGATTACAGATCTTAAGCAACCCACACCAAGGCTTTCCCCTCTAATCCAGTGCCTCCCAGAAGCACTCTTGCCCTGGGTCTTGAACTGGTGCATGAAAGGTGGGTGGCTCCTCTACACTGCATGAGCTAGTGTGGTAGCTGAGCCAATGGGGGAAAAATCTAGGACGTTCGATAGATTCAGAGGGTACAATCAGGGATTGTAAATAATTCCTGGGTAATGTTTAAAATGGTCATAAACAGTTCCCTAGATACTATTCACAATGCCTGCATTATATAAGCTGACTGTAACATAGGTTTTAGAAAAATGAAAACCACTTAATTGGCATACCTATTCTGATGCAAATTCCCAAAATGACATGGTTAGAAGTTGATTTTTAAAAATCAAATGCTATAAAGATTAGTCTCCCCCACTCTACTTAAAAAACAAACAAACAAACAAACAAAAACCCTCTACCATACTACTCATAGTTGGATGTGGTGAGATGGGCACTCTTGTTGCTCTTGGGAGTAGAAATTTGCACAACTTTTCTGCGAAGTCACTTTGATGATATGTAGCCAAAGTATTTAAATTCATATCCTTTTACTCAGTAATTCAATTTCTTAGAATAGATTCTAAGGAAATATTTAGGTTCACAGCAGTGTTTCTTATAACAGGGAAAAACTAGAAGCAGCCAAAATGTCCAGTAGTACTGGATTGGTTGAATTCATCATGGTTTATCCAACAGTGTGAATCACGTTGTAAAAAGATATCTGATAACTTAAAAAAAGACAATGTAACACTAATTTGAAAATCAAGATACAAAATTGTATGTTCAATGTGGTTTTAATTTTGTATGTACAAAAAATATTGGGAAGAAGTATTTTAAAACAAATTTAACATATTTTAACATACAGCTTAGCATACAGTTAACATAGGTTATTTCTAAGGGTGAATTAAAATTTCTTCTTTAAACTATCCATACTTGCAAAGTTTCTACAATTAGCATGTTTTGCTTTTTATCATAAAAACTGTTTTGTAAAACAAAAGTACATGCTTTAACTTATGTCTGATTTTTGCCATAATTCTCTAGTATGAATTGATATGGAGAACCACAAGAGTTTTATCCCTGAATAAAACAATCATAAGTCTTAGAAACAACATGTTGAGCTCTGGCTATGGTCACATAACTTCAAAACAGACATCTCAAACTTTAAACCCCTAAATCTCTCTTTTTAAACACTTCTTATTGCTAAGAATACAGTAATTTTTTTTTACTGCCACCTAGTGGCAAACAGTCTAAACACTGCCCTTGGACAAAAATAAATTCCAACAGTCATAGCAAAATAAGTTCTGTTTTAAATGCTGGCAGAGTGTTCTTAGAGATCCTCTACTCCCACTCAATTATTCCACTGATGAGGAATTGGATTTCTAAATCCACAAATCAGTATCTACAGAACGGATGTGGATGTAAACAAATAGGTTCTGACTTGAAGCACATAAAGAAAAAGTGTAAATACCTCACCTTGATTTTTATCTAAAATCTTTCACGGGTGTAAAGCTCAGGAACCAACATGGCTATGCATAAAATGGTTTTAAGCCCAACTACCTTATTTTGATTCATGCTGGAGTTTTAAGAATGAAAAGAACTCTGCTAATGTTTGAAAAGCCACTCAAAAGGCTTATACCATAAAGATGAACTTTCATAAGAAGAGAAGATTTAAATATATCAGGCAAAAAATCCACTGTCCTTGTTTTCAGGTGCTTTTTTTCCCCCCCTCACCTCATTGTATCTGCTCCATCTCGTAACAGGTGGCACATTCACAGGCGGGTTAGGAAAGTTGGAGCAACGAGGCTGTGGTTTGGCACTCGGTGTCCGGGTGTAGAAGAAGGGCTGTGGTTTTTGCTTAGGCAAAGGGCTAGGAGCACCAAACTGTGGTCGATATTCTTGAACTGAGACAGCACACATTTAATGCTTCCCCAGACAATTTCTTCTAACTCTTCTTAGAAGTTCTACCACCCTGTTCTCTATTGCACATTCTTCTTTATGTATAATATAAATGAAAACTGTTTGTAAACAAGGATCCCTTAGTCATTCACTCATTCATTCAACAAACATATGTTGAGTGTGATCTGTATTCAAGCCACTCTACTGGACTACTGGGACGAGAAGCCCCTATAATCTGATGAAGGCAGGTAGAGATGGAAACAACCATAGTACAAGACAGGAAGCACCGAACTATAATGAGGGGTAAGAAAATCACTGTGGGAACAGAGGAAGGAATGATTAATTCCAACTGCAGGGTTTAAGAGTGCTCCCAGAGATGATGACATCTGAGCTGACTCTGACAGCTGGGGAAGGAGGAAGAAGGCCAGAGGGAGAAAGAAAGTGGGCGAAAGAGGCAAGGACAGAAGCGGCAGAGGAAAAGAGAAGAGTGTGGGTAAGATGGTAGAGATAGACAGGAAAACAGGATTAGGGAGGGAGTGGAGAGAGGAGGTAGAAAAGGGGCAATCATAGTTGGGCAAAGCCCAAGAAATACTCCTGTCACCCCACTTCTCCAAGCCCAAGATGGTTTCCTAAGCTCAGCCTGCCACCACATGGCCTAAACCACCTTGTCAAACTTACTTCCCCCTCCTTGCCTTCCCCACTGATCCCTGTGATTCGATGACATCAGACTACCTGCTGTTCGCCAAATCCACCCAGCCCTTTCCTACCTCCATATCATTTCTTTCTTCTGAGAAACCCAACAACCCCATACCATCTCTAGCTGCCAAAATTACACCTACCTTTCAAAATCCATCTCTCTCCATGATTCATGTTCCAGTTCCCGACTGGGTAAGATCGTGTTCTCCTGAAATCTCTGTGGTATCTTATTTGTATTTCTCTCACAGCGCTTGCCAAGTTCTGTCTCGTAATGTAGTTATAAAGCACACTGTCTTCATTTCAATCATAAGACAACAGGCTCTCTGAGGAAGAGACTGTCTTACTGGTCTAAATACTCTATATAGACATCTGTTAACTAGTCTACAGTATTTCACATAATAGGGTCTCAATAAACACTTGTTGAATTAACCTCAATAGGATATTATAGCTATCGAACAATATAATCACTGCAGGATTCCTTTGTGACTTTTTTACAGTATAAAATGATAAATTTTCCTTCCCATAATTTGCTTTCCAAAGCTTCAGTCCATAAAATACCCACAGAACACCAAAAAACATGACATTGCTATGTGCTGTTACTTCAAAGAGTTTTACTCAATTTGATAACACTGATCAGAACTTCACACATGGATGTGGATGTAATTTCACTGAATAATATGCTGCTTTGGTGATACTCAACTTATGGTAGCCTGCAGAGACGCCACAGTATTAGAATATCCAGAAGCGACAGACAAAGCAACAGCACCTTTGCTGAAAGGGGCACTGGAAAATTCCAAATCAGTCCTGAGTGCATTTAGATAAAAATTATAATGCATCTCTACATGTTTTTCAAACTTTTTTTTCCCCTGCAAACCTAATTACCAAAACAAAGCCTTTGTTAGTTCAAGCCAATTTATTCAATTACTTCTGGTCAAAAAAAAAAAAAAATACTCCTCAAAGTATAGCATAACATGTTTAACCTTTTCTTTTCTCAACTGTCTACAGAAGTATGGGTATTTGATCTATTCAGCCCTTGGTTAGTAGAAATGCTTCTATTTTGAATACTTGGTAGGCTCTTTCCACCATATAAAATACCTCTGCCCAAATACGGAATTAGTCACTTCCTTTTTTATGCTCCCTGGCATTTTATGTAAACATCTCGTAAAACATTTACGCTATTATACTGGAATTGTTTGTTTACTGAACCAATATTAAAATTTCCAAGTTAATGAAATCACCTGTATGTGATTTATATTTTTCTAAATTAGATATGACAGTGGAAATTGGCTAATTTTCTTAATAACACATCTTAAATTATTATTTCCCTCTGCCCACAATGATAGTCTAGAAACTAGACCAACACATAAGCCCCATGTGAATACATTACTTAACTGAAAACAAAAGAAACGTTGCCCTTTATAGAGTAAAATGGATTGTGATGCCCAGCAGCACTACATGACAAAAACAACAAAAAAGATAACTGTTATGAAACTTTAAAAAATATATATTAAAGACCTTATTAAATGGGGAAATATACTATAGACCTAGCAAGACAAATTCCATGTCACAAGGATGTCAATTCTCTGACATATAGACTCAATGCCACATTAATAATAACCCAAAGGAGGCTTTTTGGTGGAACATCAGAAGTTTTCCTAAAATTCACATGGGAAAACAAGGAGTCAAACACAGCCAAGACACTCTAGAAAAAGAACACCAAAGTGGGGGGACTGGCCTTATCAGTACTCAAGATTAGTTACAAAGCCACAGAAATGAAGACTGCCCAACTCATCCATCAGTTTGTGAGACTATCATGGCTTGCGTTTTGCTGTGATGCTGGAAGCTATGCCACTGGTATTTCAAATACCAGCAGGTTAATCCATGGTGGACAAGTTTCAGCAGAGCTTCCAGACTAGGACAGACTAGGAAGAAAGGCCTGCTGATCTACTTCTGGACATCAGACAATAAAAACCTCATGGATCACAACAGAACACTGTCTAACTGGCTTGTTTTGGACACGACATCAGGAGGTGTCAATTGCTGAAGGAGGACGTGCTTGGTGAAGTAGAGGGCCTGCAAGGGTGAGGGAGATTCTCAATAAGATGGACTGGGACAATAGCCAAAACAATGGACTCAAATATGCTGGTGATTGTGAGGATGACACAGGATCAGGCAACGCTTTATTCTGTTGTACATGAAGTTGGCATGAGCTAGAGTCAACTCGATAGCAGCTAACAACAATAACAATGAAGATATTGCAACAGTGGCACAGAGATGTGTATGGGCTGATTCAGCACAAAGCCAGGGACAGACTCATATGTGGACTCCTGACTTACGACAGAGGCATGTTACAGATCAGTGGGGAATGATAGCTTTCAAATACTAGTGCTGGTACTATTGATTAGCCTCACATACATACATATTAATACATAATAAGATCGCTCATTCACACTCTAAATAAAAATCAATTTCAGTGCTTTGAAGTCACAAATGTGAAAGGTAAGACTGTGTATCTTTTAGTAGATAATGTAGTGTCCATCAACAGATGAATGAATACACAAAATGTAGTACATAAACACAATGAAATATTACACAGCCATGAAGAATAATGATTAGTTCTTGAAACATTTTATAACATGGATAAATCTGGAAGACATTATGCTGAGTGAAATAAGTCAATCACAAGAAGACAAATATTGTATGATTGCATTTCTATAAGAAGACAAGAACAGATACATATATAGAGACCAATACTCATTGGTAGCTACCCAGGGATGGGTGGAAGGGGGGAGGAGGAAGCACTATCGAGATAGTAGACACTTGTTATTTTTGATGATGGGAAAGGTAGAACAGAATGTGGGTGAAGTGCACACAGCTTGACAAAGGTAACCTATGTCACTAAGAAGTGCACAAAAGAAAAGGATGTCTTTGGTAAAAGGTATGACAAAGATAATTTTGCAACAATACCAACAACAACCAAAAAAATATGTATGTGGTTACACAAATATGCATAAAGGCACATAAGTAGATGACTATGAATACGTGGGTACGTATGTGGCACAGATGGAAGTATCTATAGGAATATATACATACAGGTATGTGTCTACATGAATATATATCCATATGTATACTGTATTTTTATGCAAATAATATGTGCTTTCTCCATTTGTTTGCCAAAAGCGCCTTTCCCCTGCAAGGTATTTTCATAAGCGCCACTATGTCAATTTTTTTTACATGCTGCTGTAAAAAAAATTTGCATAGTGGCGCTTATGAAAATACCTCACAGGGGAGGGCATGGCTGGCAAACAAACACAGAGGGCGTGGGTTATGTGTGGGAAAATACTGTAATAAACCACACAGGAAAGACAGGTATGGATACTTGCGGATGTAACTAAACACCTTGCGAGACTGGTTTTCTGGGTTTGAAGAATTAGGACCATAGTTTTGTGGGACAACACAAGTAATTAGCATAGGATAGTTCATAACGTACAGGTCCTACATCTCAGTGTGGTAAGTAGTGTCTGGGGTCTTAAAAGCTTGCAAGTGGTTGTCTAAGATATAACTATTGGTCTCTACTTGTCTGGAACAAAAGAGAAAGAAGGAAACTAAAGACTCAGAGAAGAAACTAGTCTATAGAACCAACAGCCTACATCAACCACGGCCTCATCTACCCTGAGACCAGAACTAGATGGTGACCGGCTACCACTACTGAATGTTTTGCTCACAGGGCCACAACAGATGACTCTTACGGAATGAGAGAGAAATGTGGAACAAAACTGAGACTGGAGAACTCCCCAAGACTATCACCCTGAGATACGCTTTAAAGCTTAAACTGAAATTATCCGTTGAGGTCACCTTCTAACTAAATAACAGATTAGATCATAAAATAAAGAATATCACCCATGAGTAATTAGCTTCTTTAAGAAAAATCATCTATATGAGACCAAATGGTCAACAATTACTCTAAAGCAAAGGTGAGAAGGTAAGGGGGCAGGGAAATTAGAGTACTGGAAATGGTACAACCATAACAGAAGGAATGAAAATGATGACACATTGTGAAAAACGTAAACAATATCACTGAATAATCTGTGTAGAAATTGTTAAATGGGAACCTAATTTGCTGTGTAAACTTTCACCTTAAACACAATAAAATATTAATTAAAAAAAAAAAAAAAGACAATGTAAGGCAGTATCTTTTTGACCCCGGAACAAGAGAAGGTATTTGAAACAAGCCTTCAAAAGCACAAACCATAAAGGAACAGAACATATTTGCTTACACCAGAATTAAGAACTTATGTTTATCAAAAGATATCACGAAGATCATGAAAAGACAAACCTCAAATTGGGAGAAGATATATCAACATATATGACTGTAAAAAATTAGTGTTCAAAATATATAAAGAATGCATCCAAATCATAAGGGAAAAAATAACCGAAAAGAAAAATGGGATCAAGACATAAAAGGGCATTTTACAGAACATATGGCATATTATATATGAAATGATGCAAGTCCCCACTATCAAACACAAAAATGCAAATTAAAGTCATTTTATAATACTAGATTGGCAAACATTAAAAATTCAGACAATACCAAGCACCACAGAGATTGCAGAACAACTTGAACTCTCATTCACTGCCAATGAGAAACTAAATTGCTACAGGATATTAGAAACTTGTTTGATATTACCAAGTACATTCGATCACGTCACACTCTACAACCCAGCAGTTCAACTCCCAGGCTTCTGCACATGTACACTAGGAAACCTGCACAGGAATATTTATGACAGTATTATTCATATAGCAAAATCTAGTTCATAAAGTGTAGGTTCTACATACCAATATAGAAACAACTTAAATCTGCATTAAGAGTAGAATGGCTTAATAAATGTGGAATATTGTTGTAATGGACTGCTATACAGAATGAAAAGAATGAACTAGTGCTATTTGCAACAAAATGGATGGATATTAAAATATGTTAAGGGAAAGAAAAAAATTACAGAAGTAAACATGCAGTACAACTCCATTTATATAAAGTTCAAAAGCAGGCACGCTAAACCAGATGTTGTTCAGGGATATAAACACAAATGGTAGAACTAGAAATCATTCCGGTGACTTCTGGATGAATGTTCTAAGATACAAAGTAGATATTTCACACTATCACCATAATTATTCTGGGTCTGTTAGTCTGAAGGATCTATAATACCGAGATTTCTTGGGGAAATATCATTGTTGAAACACAGCTTCACTAACAACTCTTCTAAAATCCTTAATATCTGAAACCATATCGGCTGCTAATCAAAAGGTCAGCAGTTCAAATCCACCAGCTGCTCCTTGGAAATCCTACGGGGCAGTTCTACTCTGTCCTATAGGGTCACTATGAGTCAGAACCAACTCTATGGCACTTAACAAAAACAACTGAAACCATAAGGAAGAATCTGTTCTCATATTATGAGATAGAATACATACTCATTGCTTTCAAAAACTTATAAAAGAAACAAGATAAAAATTGCTTGAAAAATTATTTAGAATTTTGTTTAATGCTCATAAAAAGAATTCACCCAAAGAGTCAAAAGATAACCCTAGACTGGGAAAAAAATTTTAGCTATGACAAATTCGATCAGCGTCTAGTCTCTAAAATATACAAGATACTGCAAAACCTCAACAACCAAAAGACAAATAACCCAATTAAAAAAATGAGCAAAGGATATGAACTGGCACTTTGCCAAAGAAGACATTCAGGCGGCTAACAGACACATGAAGAAATATTCATGATCATTACCATTAGAGAAATGCAAATCAAAACTACAATGAGATACTATCTCACCCCAACAAGGCTAGCATTAATCCAAAAAACACAAAATAATAAATGCTGGAGAGGTTGTGGAGAGACTGGAACACTTATACACTGCTA
>NW_004444018.1:9740476-9748978 GCF_000243295.1 Trichechus manatus latirostris
GAGCAGGAGAAAGGTGGGGTGCAGAACTCAAATTCTAGTAAGAAGACCAGACTTAATGGTCTGAGACTGGAGGAACCCCAGAAAGCATGGCCCCCGGACTCTCTGTCAACCCAGAACTAAAACAATTCCCAAGGCCAACTCTTCAGACAAAGATTGGACTGGACTATGGGACATAAAATGAAGAGTGTGCTTCTTAGTTCAAGTAGATACATAAGACTAAACAGGCAGCTTCTGTCCAGAGGTGAGATGAGAAGCCAGAGAGGGTTAAGAGGTGGTTGAATGGACATGGAGAAGTCAGGGGTGGAAAGGAGTGTGCTGTCACAGTATAGAGAGAGTGATTAGGGTCACATAACAATGGATGTATAAATTTTTGTATGAGAAACTAACTTGAAATGTAAACTTTCACTTAAACTACAACAATAAACAAAAAAATTGTTTAAAAAACTTTAGCTTCCATGGTATTATTTGCTGTTGTTGTTACTTCCAAGATAAGAGTTAAAAGATATTTCAGTATATGTAGCTGGCACATCTGATACTAGAATAATCTAAAATCTGAATCAAGAAGAGGTTAAATCCTAACATAAAAGTATGAGTTTACTTCTAGTATAGTCTTCCTGAAAATCAGGTATGTGTAAATTAATTTAAAATCATTTTGAGAAAAAAAAAAAACCTAACTATTTTCGTCACAAATGTTTGTGATAAGGCATCTTGGGCACAGTAGTAATGAATGGTAGGACATTTTTAGGGATGAAAACAGGCTAAGTTTAGGGTCTATACATTATTTCCTCCAAACACAAAATGGCAGTCTGCATGAATTAACCTAAACAATGCCACAGAAAACAAACAAGGACCAGTTCCCAACTTGGAAACAGTCTTACTAGTCTTACTAGGATATAAACCAAAACCCACCGCTGTTGAGTTGACTCTCACTCATAGCCATCCGTAGGACAGGGCAAAACTGTCCCATAGGGTTTCCAAGGCCATAAATCTTTATAGAAGCATACTGTCACATCTTTTTCCCAAGAAGCGGTTGGTTGGTTCGAACCACCAACCTCTCAGCAGCTGCATCACCAGTGTTTTAGGGTATACATAGGTTCGATCTGATATATATGTAATTACCAACTCATGGTCACCCTATGCACAATGGAAGGAAACCTTGTCTGATCCTGCGTCATTGCCATGATTGGTTGTGAATCCAACCTTTGTGATAGACAGGGTTTCCACTGGATGATTTTCAGAAGGAGAACATCAGGACTTTCTTCCTAGTCCATCTTTATCTGGAAGCTTCCCTGAAACCTGTTCAGCATCACAGCAACACACAAGCTTCCACTGACAGATGGGTGGTGGCTGTGCATGAGGTGCACCAGCCAGGAATCTAACCCAGGTCTCCCACATAGAAGGCGAGAATTCTACCACCGAATCACCAAGTTCCATTTATTTCCACTCAGTATTTAATGGTCCACTAGTCATCTATCAGTTTATTGTACTGTGGTGACTTGTGTGTTGCTGTGACGGTGCAAGCTATGATACCGGTATTTCAAATACTAGCAGGGTCACCCATGGTGGAAAGGTTTCAGCGGATCTTATAGACTAACACAGACTAGGAAGAAGGATCTGGCAGTCTACTTCCAAAAAAGATTGGCTAGTAAAAACCTTATGAATACAAGTGGAACACTGTCTGATATAGTGCAGAAGATGAACCCCTCAGGTTGGAAGGCACTCAAAATATGACTAGGGAAGAGCTGACTCCTAAAAGTTGAATCAAACTTAATGATATGGATGAAGTAAGGCTTTCGGGGCTTTCATTTGCTGATGCAGCATGACTCAAAATGAGAAGAAACAGCTGCAAACATGAATTCATAATTGGAACATGGAATGTACAAAGTATGAATGTAGGAAAATTGGAAGTCATCAACAATGAAACGGAACGCATAAAGATTGATATCCTAGGCATTAGTGAGCTGAAATGGACTGGTACTGGCCATTTAGAATCAGACAATCATATGGTCTTCTATGGAAGGAATAACAAACTGAAGAGGAATGGCACAGCATTCATTGTCTATCCTGAAATACAATGCTGTCAATGATAGGATAATACTCATACACCTACAAGAAAAACCAGTTAATACGACTATTGTTTAAATTTACACACCAATCATTAAGGCCAAAGATGAGGAAATTAAAGATTTTTACCAACTTCTGCGGTCTGAAATTGAACAAACATGCAATCAAGATGCACTGACAATTACTGGTGATTGGAATGTGAAAGTTGGAAACAAAGAACAGTAGTTGGAAAATATGGTCTTGGTGATAGAAACGACGCCGGACATTGCATGATAGAATTTTGCAAGACCAACGACTTATTCATTACAAATACCTTTTTTCAACAACATAAACAGCAACTATACACGTGGACCTCTCCGGATGGAAAACACAGGAATCAAACAGACTATATCCGTGGAAAGAGAAGATAGAGAAGCTCAATATCGTCAGTCAGAACAAGCCCAGGGGCCAAATGTGGAACAGAGCATCAATTGCTCATATACAAGTTGAAGCTGAAGAAAATTAAAACAAATCCATAACAGACGTATAACCTTGAATATATCCGATATGAATTTAGAGAACATCTCAAGAATACATTTGACGTAATGACTGAAGACCAGAGCAGTTATGGGATGACACCAAGGACATCATACATGAAGAACAAAAGGTCATTCAAAAGACAGGAAAGAAAGAAAAGATCAAAATGGATGTCAGAAGACTCTGACAGCTTGCTCTTGACGTACAGTAGCTAAAGAAAAAGGAAGAAATGATCACATAAAAGAGCCCAAAAGATTTCAGAAGGCAGCTCAAAAAGAAAAAGTATAATAAATGTGTAAAGAACTAGAGTTAGAAAAGCAAAAGGGAAGAGCACACTCAGCATTTCACGAGCTGGAAGAACTGAAGAAAAAATTCAAGCCTCGAGTTGCAGTACTGAAGTAGTCTATGGGCAAAATACTGAACGACGCAGGAAGCATCAAAGAAGATGTAAGGAATACACAAAGTCACTGTATCAAAAATAATCGGTCAACATTCAACAATTTCAGGAGGCAGCATATGATCAAGAACTGATGGTACTAAGGGAAGAAGGCCAAGCTGCACTGAAGGCACAGATGAAAAACAAGGCTCTAGGAAGTGACAGAATACCAATTGAGATATTTCAACAAATGGATGCAAGGCAGGAAGTGCTCACTCATCTATGACAAGAAATTTGGAAAACAGCTACCTGGCCAGCTGACTGGAGAGATTTGTATTTGTGCACTTTCCAGACAAAGGTGATGCAATAGAATGCAGAAATTATTGAACAATATCATTAATATCACACAGAAGTAAAATTTTGCTGGAAATCATTCAAAAACAGTTATAGCAGTATAGCAACAGGGAACTGCCAGAAATCCAAGCCAGGTTCAGAAGACGACCTGGATCGAGGTGTATCATTGCTGATATCAGATGGATCTTGGCGGAAAGCAGAGAAAACCAGAAAAATGTTTACCAGTGTTTTATTGACTATGCAAAGGCATTCGACTATTTCAATCATAAAAATTATAGATAACATTGCAAAGATTTCAGAACACTTAATTGTGCTCATGAGGAACCTGTACATAGACCAAGAGGCAGTCGTTTGAAGAGAACAAGGGGATACTGCGAGGTTTAAATCAGGAAAAGTGTGCATCAGGGTTGCGTCTTTTCACCATACTTATTCAATTTGTATGCTAGAAAATAATCCAAGAAGCTGGACTATAATGATGAATGCAACATCAGGATTGGAGGAAGATTCATTAACAACCTGCGATGTGCAGATGACACAACCTTGCTTGCTGAAAGCGAAGAGGACTTGAAGTACTCACTGATGAAGATCGAAGACTACAGACTTCAGTACCGATTACACCTCAATATAAATAAAACAAAAATCCTCACAACTGGACCAGTAAGTAACATCATGATAAACAGAAAAAAGATCAATGTTGTCCAAGGATTTCACTTTACTTAGGTCCACAATCCATGCCCATGGAAGCAGCAGTCAAGAAATCAAATAACTTATTACACTGGGAAAAAATTGCTGCAAAAGACCTCTTTCAAGTGTTAACAAACAAAGATGTTACTTTGAAGGCTAAGGAGCGCCTGATCCAAGCCATAATATTTTCAATTGCCTCATATGCATGCAAAAACTGAACAATGAATAAGGAAGACTGAAGAAGAATTGATAGCTTTGAAGTATGATGTCAAAAAACGCTGAATATACCACGGACTGCAAGAACGAACAAATCTGTCCTGAAGAAGTACAGCCAGAATGTTCCTTAGAAGCGAAGATGGCGAGACTTTGTCCCATGAAGGAGGTCAAGGGTTCCTAGAAAGGAGAGTTCCTGCCCAGTAAAAAGGCAAAACGTTTGTTTTTCCTTGTACTTACTCCTGTCCATACTTTTAAATCTTTATAATCAGGAAACCATGTTGTTGTTAGGGGTGGTCGAATCAGTTCCCACTCACAGAGACCCTATGTAGAACAGAATGTAAGACTGCCTGGTCCTGAGCCATTCTCAAAATCGTTGCTATGTTTGAGCCCATTGTTGCAGCCACTGTGTCAGTCCATCTCATTGAGGGTCTTCCTCTTTTTCGCTGACCCTCTATTTTACCAAACATGATGTCCTTCTCCAGGGACTGGTCCCTCCTGATAACATGTCCAAAGAACAAGAGACGAAGTCTGTTCATTCTCATTTCCAAGGAGCATTCTGGCTATGCTTCTTCCAAGACAGACTTGTTTGTTCTTCTGGCAGTCCATAGTATGTTCAATATTCTTCGCCAACACCATAATTCAAATGCATCAACTCTTCTTCAGTCTTCCTTATTCACTGTCCAGCTTTTGCATGCATAGGAGGCGACTGAAAATACATGGCTTGGGTCAGGAACACCTTAGTCCTCAAAGTGAGATCTTTGATTTTTCACACTTGAAAGAGGTCTTTTGCAGCAGACTTCCCCAATGCAATACGTTGTTTGATTTCTTGACTGCTGTTTCCACGGACGGTGATTGTGGATAGAAGTAAAATTGACAACTTCAATCTTTTCTCCATGTATCATGATGTTGCTTATTGATGCAGTTGTGAGGATTTTTGTTTTCTGTATGTTGAAGTGTAATCCATGCTGAAGGCTGTGGTCTTTGATCTTCATCAGTAAGAGCTTCCAGTCTTCTTCACTTTCAGCAAGAAAGGTTGTGTCATCTGCATATATCCCTAAAATTGCTGTTATGTGGCAGTGTGAAGCAATTAAGTGTTTGGGACTGTTTTCTTCAGTTTACCTCTTAGACTTCTGCTGCCTTGCAGTTTCCATTTCTTTTATTTTATGTCCACCTCCCACCCGTAACTAAGAAACTTTCTCTGGACTGACTCCTGGGCCTTCGTCTCTTGTTCTAATGCCTAATCCATCCTAACTCTTTTCTCATTTCACTCTTGATACTCAAAACCATAGTATGATACGCCCCTATACTTTGCTAACAATAACATGACAAATAGAAAACTAATGCATGACACTTAAAGTCAAGTTCAAAAAAAGCATTTTTTTTTTTTATTATACTTTAGGTGAAGATTTACAGAACAAATAGTTTCTCATGACACAGTCAGTACGCTTATTGTCTTATGACATTGGTTAACAAACCCACAACATGTCAAAACTCTCCTTCCTCGACCTTGGAGGACCTTTTTTCTCTTTTGGTGCAAATATACATAGTCAAAGACGCACCATTTCAAAAATTTCTACATGTACAAATCAGTGACATCAATTACGTTCTTCCACTTGGGCTGCTATACTCACTATCCTTTTCCAAATTATTCAATCACCATTATCTTCAACTCACTGCCCCCTAGGCTTCTCATCAAACCTTTTGAGTTGCTGTTGTCAATTTGATCTCACAAAGATAATACTTTCTTTTTTTTTCACTTTAAATGAAGGTTTACAGAATAGAATAGTTTCTCATTAAAGTTAGTACACATATTGTTCTAAGACAATGGTTAACAACCCCACAACATGTCAACACTGTCCTTTCTCAACCTTGGATTCCCAGCTTTCCTGTCCCCTCCTGCCTTCTAGGCCTTATCCCTGGATTGCTGTGCCTCATTAGTCCCGTTTTGTTTTATGGGGCTGTCCAATCCCCAGCTGAACGGTGAACCTTGGGAGTGACTTCACCACGGCGCTAAAAGGGTGTCTGGGGGCCAAACCCTCACGGTTTCTCCAGTTTCTGTCAGGCCAGTAAGTCAGGTTTTTTTTTGTATGTTAGAATTTTGCTGTACATCCTTCTCTAGCTCTGTCCAGGACCTTCAGAGCAGTCAGTCATGGTACCCAGGCACCATCTAGCTGTACTGGACTCAGTCTTGTGGAGACCTTGGTAGCTGTGGTCCATTAGTCCTTTGGACTAAGCTTTTCCTTGCATCCTGTTCTCTTCATTCTCCCTTGCTCCTGAAGGGGTGAGACCAGTGGAGTATCTTAGATGGCTGCTCACAGGCTTTTAAGACCCCAGACGGTACTCACCAAGGTAGAATGCAGAACCCTGTCTTTATAAACTGTGTTATGGCAATTGAACTAGATGTTCCCTGAGACCATGGTCCCCACAGCCCTCCACCCAGCAATACAGTCCCTCAGGGAGTTTGGATGTGTCTGTGGAGCTTCCATGACCTTTCCTTGTGTAAGCTGTACTGGCTTCCTCAGTATTGTGTACTGTCTTACCCTTCATCAAAGTTACCACTTATCTATTGTCTAGTATTTTCCCCCAACCGTCCCATCCTTTGTAACCAACAAAGATTGTTACTTTTTGTCTGTAAACTTTTTCATGAGTTTTTACAGTAGAGGTCTTATACAGTATTTGTCCTTTTGTGACTGACTTATTTCACTCAGCATAATGTCCTCCAGTTTTATCCCATGTGATGAGATGCTTCACAGATTCATTATTGTTCTTTATCATTGCATAATACTCCATTCTGTGTATGTACCATAGTTTGTTTATCCATTCATCTGTTGATGGGCATCTAGGTTGTTTCCATCTTTTTGCTATTATGAACAATGCTGCAGTGAACATGGGTGTGCGTACGTCTCTTCACCGTGATGGCTCTTATTTCTATAGGATACATTCCTAGGAGAAGGATTCCTGGATCTTATGGTATTTCTATTTCTAGCTTTCTAAGGAAGCGCCATATCATTTTCCAAAGAGGTTGTATCATTATGCAGTCCCACAAGCAGTGCATAAGAGTTCAGATCTCCCTGCAGCCTCTCCAACATTTGATATTGCCAGTGTTTTTGATTTGTTGCAGTAATGCCGGGGTGAGATGGTATCTCATCGTGGTTTTAATTTGCATTTCTCTAATGGCTAGTGATCACGAGCATTTCCTCATGTGTCTGATGGCTGCCTGAGTGTCTTCTTTGGTGAAGTGTTTGCTCTTTTCTTTTGCCCATTTTTAAATTGGATTATTTGTCTTTTTGTTGTAGAGGTGTTGGATTTTCTTGTAGATTTTCGAGATTAGACCTTTGTCGGACTTATAATGTCCAAAAATTTTTTCCCAGTCTGTAGGTTCTCTTTTCACTCTTTTGGTAAAGTCTTTTGAAGAGCATAGGTGTTTGATTTTTAGAAGACCCCAGTTATCTAGCTTATCTTCTGGAGTTTGTGTGTTGCTGGTTATGGTTTGTATCCTGTTAGTGCCTCTAGTGTTGATCCTATTTTTTCTTCTATGTACTTTATAGTTTTTGGCTTTATATTTAGATCTTGGATCCATTTTGAATTAATTTTATATATGATGTGAGGTATGGGTCTGTTTCATTTTTTTGAATATGGACATCCAGTTTTGCCAGCACCGTTTGTTAAAAAGACTGTCTTTTCCCCATTTGATGGACTTTAGGCACTTGTCGAAGATCAGGTGACCGTAGGTAGATGGATTTACATCCGGGTTCTCAATTCTGTTCCATTGGACAATGTATCTGTCGTTGTACCACTACCAGGCTGTTTTGACTACCGTAGCTCTATAGTAGGTTCTGAGGTCAGGTAGTGTGAGTCCTTCTACTTTATTCTTCTTCTTCAGTAGTGCTTTACTTATCTGGGGCTTCTTTCCTTTCCATATAAAGTTAATGATTCATTTTTCCATCTCTTTAAAGATTGTTGTTGGTATTTGGATCAGGATTCCACTCTATTTGTAAATTGCTTTGGGTAGAATTGTCATTTTCACTATGTTGAGTGCACCTATCCATGAGCATGGGATGTTTTTCCATTTATGTAGATCCCTTTGGGTTTCTTGCAGTAGTGTTTTGTAGTTTTCTTTATATAGGTTTTTTACATCCCTGGTTAGATTTATTCCTAAGTATTCTGTTTTTTTTAGGGGCTATCATAAATTGTATTGCTTTCCTGATTTCCTTCTCATTGTTCTCTTTATTGGTGTGTAGGAATCCAACTGATTTTTGTATGTTTATCTTGTATCCTGCTACTCTGCTGAA
>NW_004444018.1:9750662-9765562 GCF_000243295.1 Trichechus manatus latirostris
TCTTTGCTGAGTTTCTTTTTAGATGTTCTGTCTTTTACTGAGAGTGGTGTGTTGAGGTCTCCTACTATTATTGTGGAACTGTCAATTTCTCTTTTCAGTGCTTTCAGAGTTTGTTTTACGAATTTTGGCGCACAGTCGTTGGGTGTGTAGATGTTTATTATGGTTATGTCCTCATGGTGGATCATCCCCTTATTCATTACATAGTGTCCTTCTTTGTTTTTTATGATGCATTTTGTTTTAAATTCTATTTTATCTGAGATTAGTATTGCCACTCCTGCTCTGTTTTGGTAGCTGTTTGATTGATATATTTTTTCCATCCTTTGGTTTTTAATAAATTTACATCTTTGTTTCTAAGATGTGTCTCTTGTAGACAGCATATGGATGGATCCTGCTTTTTTTAATCCATTCTGTCACTCTCCGTCTTTTTATGGGTGCACTGAGGCCATTTACATTCAGCGTAGAATTACTGATAGGAGTGAGTTTACTGCTGTCATTTTGTAGTGCTTTTTTTTTTTTTTGTGGTGCTGACCTTTTCTTTGTTCCTCTTACTCTCCTGTGCTGAATTCCTTTTGTTTGTAGATTTTGTTTTTGCTGAGAATTTATGTTTTTCCTCTTTGTTTTGATGAGTAGGTGTGTTAACTTTCTTTGTGGTTACTGTGAAATTTACCATTATCTTTCTAAAAATGGTCTATTATTACTTGGTATTGCCTTCCCTTCCTCTCCATTAGAAGGTTCTATACCTACACCATTTATTCTCTCTTTTATTGTTCTGATGTTCTGGTCATTTACAGATTAATTGCTTTGATTCCCTGTTGTATTTCTTTTGGTTTTGGATAGTCCTTGAGAGTTCGTTTCCTAGATTAGTATCTGGCTGGTACAATCCTGCATCCTAGATTCAGCTTGTGAGCTGATGTTGTTTGTTCTCAGATCAAAGGACTCCATTGAATAATTCTTGTAAGTTTGGTTTGGTTTTTACACAGCCCCTTAATTTTTGTTTATCTGGAAATGACCTAATTTCACCATCAAATTTGAACAAGAGTTTTGCAGGATATATTATTCTTGGCTGGCAAAACCATGCCTGCATGGTTTCTGCCGAATAATCTGAGCTTAGCCTTAATTGTTTCTCCTCTGTTTGTGACTTTTTGTTTTTCTCGAGCTGCCCACAGGATTCTTTGTTTGTCTTTCATTTTTGCGAATGTGATTATGATATGCCTTGGTGATTTTCTTTCAGGGTCCATCGTATATGGGGTTCGTTGAGCTTCTTGGATGGCCAGCTTTTCATCTTTCATGATATTGGGGAAGTTTTCTGTCAGCAGTTCTTCAATGATCCTCTCTGTGTTTTCTGTTTTCTCTCCCATTCTGGAAGTCCGATTACTCGAAAATTTTTGCTTTTGATTGTATCCCACATAATTCTCAAGGTCTCTTCATTTTTCTTCATTCTTTTTTCTGATTTTTCCTCAAACAGAGTTGTATCCAAGTATTTGTCTTCAATTTTGCTGATCCTGTCTTCCACCATTTCAAACCTGCTCCTCAGCCCTTCTATGACACTGTCCATTTCTGAAATCTTGTTGTTTATCTTCTGGATTTCTAATTGTTGTTTCTGTATGATTTCTAGTAGAGAATTTATTTTGGCATTTTGTTCCTGCATTATTTTCCTGAATTCTTCCATTTTTTTGTCTCTATTTTCCATGAATTTGTCTGCCTTTTCCATGAGTTTGTCTATTTTCTCCTCATTTATGTCTGCTCTTTGCTTCAACTCTTGAAAAATAATTCTGAATATTAGAGATTTGAATTCCCTATCAGTTAGGTCTAAAGCCTTTTCTTCTACTGGAAAGTCATCTGGTGTTTTATTTTGGACACCTACTGGAACCATCCTGTCCTGTTTTTGTAAATGTTTTGATATTGTCTGCTGTCTTCGGGATATTCGGTAGTTATTTTCCTCATTTATTGATTGTAGACTTGTTTGTTTCATCCTTTTTTGTTTTATTTGGCTCTGTCTTAGCAGGCAGTCTGTGTGTTCTTTGTTGTTTGTTCGTCTTTGGGAACAATACTTTTCGCCTCCATCTCCAATTGGCAGGGTCAGTCGTTCAGATATGGTACAGCAGGGCAGGTCTAGCTTAAGAGGAGTTCCTGGGATGGGTTGTTGGTGGCACTTACTACAGCCACCAGGGCGGGCCGGTAATCAGTTCAAGGCAGGTTCTGGTAGACTGTGCCTGTGCTACTTGGTGGTGTGATGTTCAGCACGTGGTGCCAGTAGGCAGGATGGAGGGGAGAGACTGATGTGTGGGGCTAAGATGGGTATGGGAGAGAGCAGAGAGGAACGGGAACCAAAAACATACAAACAAACAAAAAAGAGTCCTAGGGGAGCTTGACTTTGGAGTGGAGAGATGAGAGACTATGAAAGGGAGAAAAACAATAAAGAGAAGAAAAAGAAAAGAAAAAATGAATAAATAAAAAATTAGAAAGAAAGAAGAAAATCAAAGCTCCCAGGGATCTCTCCAGTGCAGTTTTGAGGTCTGAGGAAGTTGCTTCAAGGCCGTGAAGTACAGCCTGGCTAGAAGGGGTAGAGGTGTCACATAGCACCAGGTATTCAGGGGACAGGAAGAGAAGGAAAGTATAGAGAGATGAGAAACTGAGTAATGAAGAAAGACAAAAAGGGAAAAAGAGGGAAAATTAAAACAAAATAAAAAAAAAGAACAAGAAAAACCCCCAAAGAAAAACAGAAAAAAAAGCCCCCCCTCCAAAAAAAAAGACAAAAGAAATATTCTCGGGGATCCCTCTGCTCGTCTGTGCAAACTGAGGGGGTAGGTCCCAAGCTGTACAGTACTGTCCGGCAAGAACGGGCTCCCAATTCAAGAAAAGAAAAAGAAAACAACCAATTCAAAACAAACAAAAAGGCCCCGGGATCCCACCAGTGTGGCAGCATGGGCCAGGACACAGTTTCATATTCAAGCGGCGTTTCACAGCCTTTCAAGAAGAAGCAAAGTTGGCACACGGAGCCAGGTATTTGAGAGAAAGGAGTGGGAGGTGGTGAGAGGTAAGGAAGAAATCTAAAGAAGAGGGAAAAAGCAACAGCAGCAGCCAACAAATGGCACTTAGGGAGCTGGCCAGTGCAGGCGGGTGGTATCCAAGTGCCGTAGGAGTGAAGGTGGTGCTTCCCGGCCAAGAGACTGGCCGCAGGAAGCAGAGCAAGCTGAGTGGGGGTGAAGAAGGGTGGGGGTGGGAAAGCATATATTGCTGGTTACCGGTTGTTCTGTCCCCTGCTGGAAGCTCCGTGAAGCTACTTTCTCATACCCCCTGTTTGCTGATCTCTGATAGGAGTCTAAGATGGAGGATCCGTGCTGCGTTAGCTGATAGGGGACCTCTGTATGTATCTCTCCTCGCTCTCTGTTCTTGGTCGGTTTCTTACTCCATTCGGTGCGTGGCTGAGTTCTTTATCTCTTCATTTGATGCTTAGAGTTTCAGGATTGCTGTTTCTCTGTTTGGCTTACTTTTTTGGATCTTTGCTGTGGAGGGACGGCGTGGTGCTTCTACCTATAGTGCCATGTTGCCCAGAAGTCTCCAAAAAACATTTCTTTGAATTCAAAACTTGGTATATATAATTAGTCATGATAGCATACTATCCGCTATTACTAAAATCCTTTGAACAGCAATTAAATTTACCAACTGTGCTAAATTAGAAGATGGAACAAAATTTATTCTTTTGCACTTTAACATCCATAGCCAAAACAAATCAATGCAGACAGATTTCTGTAGCTTTTCTTTTAAAATCCAGCCTTCAAATAGTTTTTTTTTTTTTTTTTAATTTATATGTCCCATGCCAGTTTAAATGAATGATCGATACAAAAACTTAACTGTCCTGGTATTTTTAGAGCCCTTTTTACTATGAAATAAACACTGAGAAATCAGGAGAATTGCAGTAGTTGAATCCGTAAGTCAGAAGGAAGGCTGCTCATTCATAGAACCTCCCCACACCATTGTTTACACAGCCTATTCCAGGGGCAGGATGCTGACATGACACAATTCACAGAATTTCCAAATGCAGGTCCAATCATAACAAAGTCTGCAGTTTTTACGTCTGCTTACAGAACCTCTTGCTTGCTCACTCATTAATTCCAGGGGGAGGGGAGAAATAGAATTCGTTTTCCACAAACCAAAACCAGGTGGCTTTAGAAAATAACCCCAAACAAAATTGCAGTCTGAATAATGCAAATGATGGCATTAAAACATACTTACAATAATGTATATAGAAAGACAGGTAAGCCTAGAAATGTATGCTTTACTGAATAGACTTACTATGAGCAGGTCCTGTGTTTGATAAATACTTTGCCAAACTTAAATAATCATGCCTTTGTAAATACCCTCAACTCCCTTCCTCTCTCCTTTTTCTAAACTATGGTACTTGCCTTGTAAAACTCCAACTCTTGTGAATCCAACTATTTATTTCCTCTTCACCAGCACCCACACAGCTAAACACCTCTGAAGAATACCTGAGCCAAGAGCTCTGGCTTTGACTTCATGACCACAGTCCTCCAATGGGCCCTCAGCCCTGCCTTGCAGCCTTCCAGTTCTCCCCTTGGAAACAGGCTTGACCACTTCCTGAGCAATCATTCCCTATCTTCTCCTCTCTCCTCAGAGTACTCATCACGCCACCACCCTTTCTCTGCCACTCCTGGCTGAGGACTTTGACTCATATACAGTAGAGAAAACAGCAATTAGATATAAACTCTCTCATCTCACTATCAACCAAGTTACAAAGTTACCTACACAGACACCCTGTTTCCTGTCTCCCCTCCTGTGATGGCGAAAGAGGTGTCTCTGCCACTGTAAGGTGAAGTGGCTCCACTTGTGCTCCTGCCCCATCTCCTCTCAACTTCTCCAGGATGCTCCACAGCAGTTATCCCTGCTCTCTCCCACACTATGACTGCATTGTTCACATCAGCTTACAAACACACTCTAACATCTCCCTACTGTAAAAAATTAAAAAAAAAAAAAAAAAAAAAGCGAAACTGCCTCACTGCATTACTTCAGTCCATTATCCCAGTGCTCCTCATCAAAGGCTGTACACCAGTATCATCATTCAAGCCTCATGCCAAACCTACTGAAGGAGGACATGGAGGTGTTTTTAAAATTCCATTGGTGATGCTGATACCCAGTCAGGGCTGAAACTCACTGGGCTTGGCAGAGCATAAGAAACTGGATTTCTTTTCTTTTTTTGAGGGGCGGGGTGGAGGGTGGAGGATTATTTTGGTCATTTTCAGTCTGCTTAAAGAATAACTTTAATATTTCCTTTAATGTAAGTCTGCTGGTGATAAATTATTTCTTTTTATTTTTCTTGCAATGTCTTCATTGTTAAATGATATTTTCAGTAAGTTGGCAGTCTTTTGCCCCCAGCATTTGAAGATATCATTCCACTGTCTTTGGTTTCCATTACTTCTAGGAGAAGTCAGCAATAAGTCTAATTGCCAAGGCTGGTACTAGGGTGAGGTGAGTGAAGCACTGGCCTTGGATGCAACATTTAAGGGGCTGTCAAAAAAATTCAGTAATCAAGAGAAATAACGTTTTAAAAAGTGAAAACTACTGCAAAAATCCACGATGAACAAAATCATAAGTTTAAATAAAGACAGAGTAGAATTAGGGTAAGGTGATGATGAGTCATATAAGGGCAGAGTCAGATCCTTTCTTTATTGAAAATCTTGATACATTGTTCATCGTGGATTTTTTTGCAACAATTTTATTTTTTAAGATATTGTATTAAAAGATAAGAAAAACTGCTGCTTTGCTATAGTTATCAGAAATTGAGTGGATCCTGATCACAAAACTGTAAACAAGTTTTCTCTATTATAGGGGAACTCTAAGAAGTCAAACAATAGGAATCACAATGAGACACACTTGAAGTGGCCTGGAAAAATGTTTTCACTCCTAGCCAGACACTTAAGGTGATATCCATATCAATGAATTGGTCAACTGAGCAGAGACTTTGTGATTTCCAAAGCCAGTTGATAAACTCTTTAAGGGCTAAAAGTAGACTGGGAAAAATATGAGAAGTAGTAAAAGTTGAATGAAATTTTAGAATGTTTAAATAGACTTTTCTTCCAATAATACTTATGTTTTATGACATATATGGGCTAAAAATAATTCCAAAGACATTTCAGGCAACTTACAGATATTAAATTGAGTTAACAGATATTTGGAAAAATTTAAGTTTATATACTTTGGCTTTTTATGCCACAAGAGAAAGGATACACGGATATATATATTTAAGTCTGCTATTGAGTGTGTTCATTTTTGCCATTTAAAAGGATGAACTGTAAGAGATATGCAACAAAGGCAACGTGTAAGAGGTTTATTGAAAAAGAAATTTATTTGATATGGTCAAGTTTTGTCTGACTAAAGTTTAATGGTTTATGAGATTTTTAGGAGTTTTAATGCTAAGTAGCATATAAAACAAAGAATTGGGTTTCTCACTGTTAAAATAACAAAATTTTCTTTAATTTCTGAGTTAAAGGGTTATTCTTTGTGTAATCTGCCTTGAAGACAGAGGTTTGGCCTCTCATTAGAATATGATTCCTGAGCAGAAAACCAAGTTGAATGGCTTTTAGAAAAGAAAGCTAAGATTTTACTTTAAGGTCTTTGGTTAAATAAGTTAAGTACTGTTTCACAGTGACCTTAATATTATTATTTCTTTATTGTTAACTTGGTCGCAACTTTATCTTTTTGAATCTAGCATCATCGAAGCCAATGGTAAGATTCAGGAATTCACACCATTTACCTATGAATTTTTTTAAAATTATTATTCAGGTATTTAGAGATTTGATAATCTTGCTATATTCTTAGTATATCCTGACTACAGTATTTTGTCTCAAAATTATAATGTATTATATCTGAAGCTCTTTGAATACAGTTGATGGTTACATTTAGAAATATTTTTTGTCTAAAGTTTTTAAAACTGAATTTATTTGGCCTTTACGTTGGGCTTGTAATTAATTTCTATCAGGTCTTTCACTATTAAAGAATATTATGCTTATGAATTAATCATGGCCATATTAGGTTTTGTCATCTGCAGATAAGTTTTTACTTTGCTGATTTGCTCAACAAAAAGATGGACTATGTTGGACTTGCTAAAAAGACTATGAATAGACTCAATCAAGATTTCCAAAACTCCTATACAGAAGCTGATGAGTTCACAGACTGCAGCTGATCCAGGATCACATGGAACAGAAATTAACTACGTAAGACTGAGTAAACAAAAGGAAACTATGTTTTGTTTTTTTTTGTTTGTTTTTTTTTTAATGTGGGAATATTGCTGATGTTTTAAGGTCCTACTTTCTGGATGTAAGAAACTATTTTCCTTTCTCCTAAATTATCTAACTGATGGGTTTAGATATTGTAACACTTGAATTAGAAATTCCTGTTGGTAAACTTAGCAAAGTTGTAAATATAACAAGAGAAGTGTCTGAAAATTGAGCTATGAATTTACAAAACAGAATAGTATTAGCCTTCCTATTAGTTCTCTTAAGAAACAGTTTGTGCCTTAATAGATAAATGTTGCTGTATTTATATTAATACTCAATCTGACGTTTTGCAGAATATAGTTGTTGAGGTACATGAAAAACAGTCACTAATGCTGCGTATGTATAAACAAACAGCTCATGAGATTTGTTTCCTTGGTTCAAAGACCTTAGGGTCATGGTTTCATTGGTTATTTAAGACAATTTGCCTAATTGTTAGTGCTTCTATTCTACTTCTTAGTTTGCTGTATGGTGCCTGGGATCTTAAAAACCAGATGACGCCCAATTAACATTTATTGAGCATTTTTGATAAAAGATTCTATAGCAAGATCATGATCCAAATGAAAGGATGAGAGAATTGTATGTAATTCTTCTGGAATCCAGATTTCTGGTTTTCATGGAGGTTGAGGCAACCTACACGGGACATTGCCTTTGGGTGTCCTTTTGAACCTTGAGTTTTGAGAGAAAAGAAAACTGGTTCCAAAAAAAAAAACCTCTGAGTCAAACTATGGTCCAGGTAAACCAGTAAGACCATTTTGCTCTGAGTATTGTGCTTTTTTTTTTGAAGAATTCAGTCTCTTTTAAGAAACTAACTTCAAAGATCAAACAGAGAGTTATGTTTAGGGTAAATTAGTAATTAGTTTTATCAGTCTTTAAGACAATGTCATATGAAATACCTGTCTAATGTTTGTAATCAAACTGTCACTCTCTTATGATGCAGAAAATTATGTATCTTAAAGAAACCAGATTCTCAGAGGAGATCAACCTTATGGTTCAGACTCTGTTTTGTCTTAGGTTCCATTTCTGCTTCTGAGAAAGTGACCCATGACTGTTAATAGGTAAACCAAAGAGGGGGAGCTTGCCCTTGGGAAGAACACTTAGTATGTTTTAAACAGACTAACTGAAGACCTCCTGTTATTTAAGTGTAATCATATAGTATATAACCTTATGTAAAATAATTCTCTGCAGATTCATCCAGGTTGTTGCGTGCATCAGTAGTTCATTCTTTTTATTGCTCAGTAGTAGTCCATGATATTGTCAAAGAGAAAAATCTCTCTGAGACAGCTAAGGGTAAAGCAAAAAGTTTTGTTTTGTTTTGTTTTTTTTTAAGTATTGTGATTTCAGTAACAGTTTACTATTCAGGTTAGTCTCTTATACAAAAAGTTATACATACATTGTTATGTGACTCTTGATGCTCTCCCTATACTGTGACAGTACACTTCTCCTTTCCACCTTGGATTTCCCGTGTCCATTCAATCAGCTCCTGACCCTCTCTGACTTCTCATCTCACCTCTGGGCAGAAGCTGCTCATTTAGTCTCATGCATCTACTTGAGCTAAGAAGTCCACTCTTTACAACTATCATTTTATGTCCCACAGTCCAGTCTAATCTTTGTCTGAAGAGTTGGTCTCAGGAATGGTTTTAGTTTTGGGCTAACAGAGAGTCTGGGGGCCATGTCTTCTGGGGTCCCTCCAGTCTCATTCGAACCATTAAGTCTGGGTTTTTTACTAGAATTTCAGTTCTGCACCCCATTTTTCTCCTGCTCTGACAGGGACTCTCTGAGGTGTTCCCTGTCAGGGTGGTCATTGGTAGTAGCTGGGCACCATCTAGCTCTTCTGGTCTCAGGCTGATGAAGTCTCTGGTTTATGTGGCCCTTTCTGTCTCTTGGGCTAATACTTACCTTGTGTCTTTGGTGTTCTTCATTCTCCTTTACTCCAGGTGGGCTGTGACCAATCAATGCATCTTACATGGCTGCTTACTAGATTTTAAGATCCCCCAGATGCCACTCACCAAAGTGGGATGCAGAATATTTTCTTAATAAACTTTGTTATGCCAGTAGATCTAGATGTCCCCTGAAAGCATAGCCCTCAAACCCCTGCCCCTGCTACACTGTCCCTCGAAGTGTTTGACTGCGTTCAGGAAACTTCTTAGCTTTTGGTTTAGTCCAGTTCTGCTGACTTCCCCTATATTATGTGTTGTCCTTCCCTTCACCTAAGATAATTCTTGACTACTATCTACTTAGTGAATACCCCCCTCCCTCCCTCCCCATCCTCGTAACCATCAAACAATGTTTTCTTCTGCATGTAAACCTTTTCTTGAGTTCTTATAATACTGGTCTTATACAATATTTGTTCTTTTGGGACAGACTAAATTCACTCAGCATAATGTCTTCCAGATTCCTCCCTGTTATGTTTCACAGATTCACTGTTGTTCTTTATCGTTGCATAGTATTCCATTGCATGAATACAACATAATTTCTTTATCCATTCGTCCATTGATGGTCACCTAGGTTGTTTCCATCTTTTGCTATTGTGAACAGTGCTGCAGTGCACATGGGCGTCCATATATCTAGTTGTGTGATGGCTCTTATTTCTCTAGGATATAGTCCAAGGAGTGGGATTGCTGGATCATACAGTACTTCTATTTCTAGCTTTTTAAGGAAGCACTAAATCTATTTCCAAAGTGGTTGTTCCATTTTACTTTCCCACCAACAGCATGTAAGTGTTTCAGTCTCTACACAACCTCTCCAACATTTACTATATTTTTGTGTTTTTTGGATGAATGCTAGCCTTGTTGGGGTGAGATGGTATCTCATTGTAGTTTTGATTTGCATTTCTCTAATGGCTAATGATCCTGAGCATTTCCTCATGTATCTGTTAGCTGCGTGAATGTCTTCTTTGACAGTGTCTGTTCATATCCTTTGCCCCTTTTTAAATTGGGTTATTTTTCTTCTTGTTGTTAAGGTTTTGCAGTTTCTTGCAGATTTTAGAGATTAGATACTGATCGGATTTGTCATAGCCAAAATTTTTTTCCCAGTCTGTAGGTTGTCTTTTGACTCTTTTGCTGAAGTCTTTTGATGAGCGTAAGTGTTTGATTTTTAGGAGCTCCTAGTTATCTAGTCTCTCTTCTGGTGCTTGCGCATTGTTACTTATCGTTTGTATTCTGCTTATGGCCTGTATCAGGGCTCCTAGCGTCGTCCTTGTTTTTTCTTCCATGATCTTTATCACTTTCTATTTAGGTCTCTGATCCATTCTGGGCTAGGTTTTGTGTG
Organism: Trichechus manatus latirostris; assembly: GCF_000243295.1. Taxonomy (NCBI): domain Eukaryota; kingdom Metazoa; phylum Chordata; class Mammalia; order Sirenia; family Trichechidae; genus Trichechus; species Trichechus manatus. The sequence goes on from NW_004444018.1 coordinate 9,761,225, forward strand.
TGGTGTGAGGTATGGGTCTTGTTTCAGTTTTTTGCAGATGGATACCCAGTTATGCCAGCACCATTTGTTAAAGAGACTGTCTTTCCCCCAATTAACCGACTTTGGGCTTTTGTGAAATTATCAGCTCCTTATAGTTGGATGAATTTATGCCTGGATTCTCAATTCTGTTCCATTGGTCTATGTATCTGTTGTTGTACCAGTACCAAGGCGTTCTGATTACCATGGTGGTATAGTAGGTTCTAAAATCAGGTGGTGTGAGGCCTCCCACTTTAGTTCTTCTTCTTGAGTAATGCTTTACTTATTTGGCAGCTCTTCCCTTTCCATATGAAGTTGGTGATTTGTTTCTCTATCTCATTAAAAAATGCTGTTGGAATTCGGACTGGGATTCCATTGTATCTGTAGATCGCATTGGGTAGAATTGACATTTTCACAATGTTGAATCTTCCTATCCATGAGCAAGGTATGTTTTTCCACTTGTGCAGGTCTCTTGTGGCTTCCTGCAGTAGTGTCTTGTAGTTTTCATTGTATAGGTCTTTTACATCTCTGGTTAGATTAATTTCTAAGTATTTTATCTTCTTGGGGGCTATTGTGAGTGGTATCCATTTGGTGATTTCCTCTTGGAAGTTCTTTTTATGGCATAAAGGAATCTGATTTTTGTAAGTTTATCTTGTATCCTGATACTTTGCTGAAATCTTCTATTAGTTCCAGTAGTTTTCTTGAGGATTCTTTGGGCTTTTCTGTGTATAAGATCATATCAGACACTTTGACTTCTTCCTTACCAATCTGGATGCCCTTTATTTCTCTTTCTAGCCCAATTGCTCTGGCTAGGACCTTCAACACAATGTTGAATAAAAGTGGTGATAAAGGGCACCCTTGTTTGGTTCACATTCTCAGGAGGAATGCTTTCAAACTCTCTCCATTTAGGATGATGTTGGCTGTTGGCTTTGTATAAATGCCCTTTATTATGCATCTTACATGCTGACGAATTTCCCTTCTCTTCCTATTTTGCTGAGAGTTTTTATCATGAATGGGTGTTGGACTCTGTCAAATGCCTTTTCTGCATCAATTGATAAGATCATGTGGTTGTCTTTTGTTTCATTTATGTGATGGATTACACTGATTGTTTTTCTAATGTTGAACCATCCCTGCATGCCTGGTATTAATCCCATTTGATCATGGTGAATTCTTTCTTTTTTTGGTATGTTGTTGAATTCTATTGGCTAGAATTTTGTTGACGATTTTTGCGTCAATGTTCACGAGGGATACTGGTCTGTAATTTTCTTTTTTTTGTGGTTTTGGTATCAGGGTTATGGTGGCTTCATAGGATGAGTCTCGGAGTATTCCATCCTTTTCTATGCTCTGAAATACCTTTAGTAGTAGTAGCGTTAACCGTTCTCTGAAAGTTTGGTAGAATTCTCCAGTGAAACCGTCCAGGCCAGGGCTTTTTTTTGTTGGGAGTTTTTAAAATTACCTTTTCAATCTCTTCTTTTGTTATAGGTTTATTTATTTGTTCTACCTCTGTTTGTGTTAGTTTAGGTAGGTAGTGAGTTTCTAGTTGAGTCTGCTGTGATATCAGCCATCTCATTTCTTATACAGGTTATTTAAAGCAGAAAGTTTTATTATGAGAAGTATAATTTGCAAGCTCGGTAGCATTCAGGAAGAATTTCCAAAATGCTCGGAAGTCTGAAAGGGGATAGGGATTTTTATATATGAGGGCTGAGGGTTACACGTAAGTCACAAGTAAACCTTTCACAATGTCAGCTAATCTATTTTTCATCACAGACTTTCTGGGGGCAACCGGTGTAAGTGTTCTTCTGATAACATTCTGCATAAACAATTCCTCCTGAGAACAGAACAATTTTGTTATGCTCTTCCTGGAACATTCTTATCACAAAGAAAAACATTTAAATTAAGTCTATAGAAAGGTCAGTTTTGCTTAGCCAAAAAAAAAAGAAGTGCATTTTTTAAATAAAATGGAGATGGTTCCAGACTTAAGCTCAACCATTTTATGCATGTCATTTGCCTAAGCATTTTAGGATACTCTTACATAATCCCCACTTTTGATCAAGAATCTCCATAGATCAGTATTATAAGAGTGCCTTCTTCAGAACAGGCTTAGTTATTTGGTTCCTCAGATGGCTGCTCACTTTGGTGAACGTTAAAGATGCCAGACATTACGCACAAATGGTAAGTGGGCATCATCTAGTCTTTGTCTTTGCCATGCCATAGGTTGGGCCTCTGCTTCAGTGTTTGGTAATCTGGGGTAAAGGAAGAGTAGGGCCAAATTAAGAGGAACAAGTGACATGCATTTAACAGGCTATGCTAAGGTATGAGACCAAATCCATCAGAAAAACTGGTTTCATCAAGATACATAATCCTCTTCATGCTTGTATACGCTGTAGTTAAAAGCTGTGCATATAATATTTAATTAAATTCAAAACAACTGTTAGAACAGTCAAGATGATTAAACTTATTTGTAATAGAAGATGTAGTGAGAACATGAGACATTCAACATTAGGAGATGAAATTATTCTCATTTGAAAAAGTAGTGTCATTTATGTATATAATCCTTTTCATAAGCACAGAATTAGCAGTCTGATTAAAAGTATTAGAAACACATTTCAGATAACATTTAACTAATCCAAAAATTATGATGGTGGCTATGTGCAACATTAAGATGGTTAGTAGTATAGATCTAATCCAGGACCTTAAAACCATTGGGTAACTAGCTACAAATATCAAGAAAAAGGGAATTAGGCTTGGGGGGAATATGTAGCCAAGTAGCCTTGTGGCAAATTCTCTTGATATCTTGCTCTATTTCTCCTGTAGTGCTTATCCAGGAACAGCAAGAGATACTAGCAATGGCATATACCTCTCTTTGTTGTGCTAAAAGGAAGTCAAGAGCTATTCTGTTATCTAACATAACTTTAACAAGGCTTTGTAAAGATTTTTGTTCGGCTATCATGCCATCAGCAATATTATTAACAAGTTGAGACATAATAGCACATACATTGTGAATAGACTTCTCCAGTTGAGGGACACCGTATCAGGGCAGAAAGGCTCTGAGAAATACCCATCCTAATTCAGGTTTTTCAGCTATAGGATTCTGATATTTCATTTGGTCTGCTTATTTTAAAGGATCTGCATCTGTTTTGTGATAAGGATGTTCAAATCATTAGTACAATGTATGCTTTCATAGTAAGAGTGGACATCTAAAGGGACTCCTAAATGGCCTCAAGTACACTGACCTGTCACATTATAACTATCCAGGCAGGTCAATGCCCAAGCATAAGTTTTATTAGCCAACAGATTTGTATTTTCATACACAGTTTGTGAGGAGGGATGAGAGATCCATCATTTGGTCAAATTACAAGCATTAGCTACTGACTGGGTTAGCTTAACAAATGCATTTTCTCTCCAAGCGTTAGAAGTGAACACAGAAAGAAAAACCATAAAACCTAAATAGACTTTCATTATGAATTACTAAGAAATAAAACCACAAGGGTATAGTAAGGCTATTAACATAAGAATAGCTATGATTATTAGACAAAGTCTATGAAGTTCAGAAATTTGCATGAAGTCTTGTTCTGTGATCTTGGGATCAGGTGTCTACTTCTGAAGTTGTCTGCTTCTGGCCATAAGGGTGTTTAAATGTAAATTTAAGTCACCAGAGGGCTGACAAGTCCAGGGAGGTGCCTTAGCCCGCTTAATTTGAGACAAAGGGATCCAATGTTTAACTCCTAAATTTTGTAGCACAGGGATTGGTGAGAAGAACTAAGTATGGTCCTTTTTATAAGTCCAATATAGTCTATTTTTTGTTGAAATATTATGGTTAAGCATTCTCAGTCAATCAGCAAAGTAAAATTTATCTGCAGATGACCAACTTAAAAATGGCTATGGCTAACTTATAATAATAATAATTCTTAAAAGTGGAAGGCCTGATGGAAATTAATTATATAATTAATGCAAAGTCAAATAAAGTCAATTAAAAAAAAAACTTTAGATGAAAATATCTCTAAACAAATGATTAACTTTATTTTCAAGGAGCTTCACATACAACATATAATAATCTTTTTTTTAAAGCCCTGGTGATACATATGTATAAAACAAAAGAGCCTTTCGATTTGAGGATACTTGATTTTTATTCACTCATATCAAATTCTCAAAGAAAAATTTAATAATCAGAAGCAGCCACATTCATTTTAAAATTTTTATTACTTAAAATTTTCTGGACCTGTCATATTATTTCTTTTGGTTTTGGTATATAATAATCTTAAAACATAATATTAAATAGTCAGGATATACCAAGAATATACTATCACCAAAAAAAAAAAAAAA
>NW_004444018.1:9765662-9786002 GCF_000243295.1 Trichechus manatus latirostris
GGGGTTGTTAACCAATGTCATAAAACAACATGTGTACTACTGTTTCATGAGAAACTATTTGTTCTGAAAGCCTTCACCTGAAGTACAATAAAATATTTAAAAAAAAAAAGAATATACTAAGATTATCAAGTTTCTAAATACCAGAATAGTAAAATAAAAATTACATAGGTAAACAATGTGAATTCTTCAGTGGAAACTATTTGCTTTGATGATGTTATAGTAAAAGGAAAAAAAAAATTGCTACTAAGCAACTGAAAAAACAGAAATATAACACAATATTATACACTTGTTGTCTAATATCAAGCATATAAATTTTAACTAAAAAAAATTTGGTATGCCTTCTGATTTCACAAGCACATTTCATGCAACTTACAACACACTCTATAAACCTTTTTCTCTAGTTCCCCCTTCTCTCATCCCAAGTTTCAGCTACAAACAGCTCATAACCAGTTAACACTTCCCCACACACATACACATACTGGCTGTCTTCTGTGACCATCCTTTCCTCTGAGTCTCCTCTCATCTGCTGCAATGGAGAGTTTATTTCATTGCTCTGCTCCAAACATTATCTTCTGAATTATTCCAACAGCCTCTATCCCCTAGTTTAGCCTTCTCTTCTTAACTTTCTATTCGACTTTCTATAACCTTCTTTTAATTTTCTTTTAACCTCCTATATTCATTAAACTTTCCTTTTACAGGACAAAATTACTATCTTTTCTCTTCACAAAACTTATCCCATACACTTAATCTCATCTAAATTGCTTGGAAAATGCTTTTAAGTTGATATACTACAAAACATAAATACATTTGTCAGAACAAATTCACTTTCATGAATTTCTCAGAGTATTAGGACTATCCAATTTATATATAAATGTTTATTATTAAACTAACTGGAGTAAGTTCTTTAGAGAAATTATAATCTAATTTAATAATACCAACTGGAATAGAAAATTATTGTATTTTCATAACCCTGTCTTTGCATGCTTTATAGGATCCTTTAGAGAAGCAATCTAGAATAACTTGTCATTTTTTTAAGGCCTTGTTATACCAATCAAAACAAATAATTTATCCTTTTTCGGTGCATTTTTCAAATAGACTGATTTATATTAAAGTTTCTCAGAGTAGCTACTAAAAAGTCCAGGCACAAGAAGTGGTATGTGGTTTTTCTTGTAAGAGAGAAAAGAACTAAAATTTTAGATAGCCCTAAAACAAAACAAAACTAAAAAAACTAGCCATGGCCTTCAACCTGATACAAAACAGAAAGTCAGACAAATCATTCTGAAACAGAAAAACCACACAAACTCATCAGTCTGTGAGGTCAGCTAAAAAACCAGGCGTATGCAATACCCTATAATAAAAACAACCTAGCTTCTTAAAATGTATACAGTAATTTTTTGAATGAGATCGATTTAGAAAAACAGATCCTAGATAAACTCATTAATTTGCCAAGGTCTCAGATAGAGGGATTGTATTCAGACCCTTTGACTAAAACTGAGCATTAAACAAAATTTCTCTGAGAAGGACAACACAAATGGGAACTCATTTTTCCAAAATAATCATTGAGATTTCAAATTATTTTAAGTATACACAGCTTATAGTGTTTTTGAACATGAACCTCGAACCAGTGTCTCCAGTAGGGGGATATCTGGGCTAATTGATTAAGGATGTTAAGAATTAGGTTGAAACTTTGGTTTCCCAGAGTCAAAATTTATAGCAGGGGGTCTCCCTTGGGGTTTTTTACCATAATTCATTATGCCAGCTAGAGACCTAGTCTCTTATTTTAGATGTCAATTTGGAAACAGTGTCCTGTAAGGAAGCAGTTTGGGTTGAATTATTATGCATGACCAGTGCCTGTAACCAGTAAGAACCTTTTCCTGTAGATCTGTTTTAACTCAAAACCTGTGTGGGTAAATTTTGGAACATCAGGCAAGCATAATAATATTTCCCCCTATTTAGTAAAGAAAAAAAGTAAAATGAAGTTGATGTCAGACCTAAGCTCAGTCACTTTATGCATGTCACTCACCTGAGAGTTTTAGGGTACTCTTACAATATGAATATACCATATTTTGCTTAACCATTCATCCACTGAAGACATATAGGCTGTTTCCAGTTTTTTGCTATTAAAAACAATGCTGCTATGAACATTCATGCACAGGTTTTTATGCAAGCATAAGTTCTCATTTCTCTGGGATAAATGTCTAAGAGAGTAATTTCTGGGTCAGATGGTAACTCCATACTTGGTTTTTAAGAAATTGCCATGCTGTTTTCCAGAGAGGTTGTATCCTCTTACATACTCACAAGAAATGTATGTTGTGGTTGTTGTTAGGTAACAAGAGTCAGTTCCGATTCATAGTGACCCTGTGTACAACAGAATGAAACATCGCCCAGTCCTGTGCCATTGTGACAATCGTTGCTATGCTTGAGCCCAATGTCATAGGCACTGTGTCAATCCATCTTGTTGAGGGTTTTCCTCTCTTTTGCTGACCCTCTACTTTACCAAGCATGATGTCCTTCACCAGGGGTGATCTCTCCTGTCTTTATTGTGTCTGAAGTAGGTGAGATGAAGTCTCTCCATCCTTGCTTCTAAGGAGCATTCTGGCTGTACTTCTTCCAAGACAGATTTTTTCATTCTCTGGCAGTCTATTCTTCACCAAAACCACAATTCATAGGCATTAATTCTTCATTCTTCCTTATTCATTTTACAGCTTTCACATGCATATGAGGTGATTGAAAATCCACAGCTTGGGTCAGGCACATCTTAGTCTTCAAGGTGACATCTTGGCTTTTTAACACTTTAAAGAGGTCTTTTGCAGCAGATTTGCCCAATCCAATGCATCGTTTGATTTCCTGAGTGCTGCTTCCATGTTAATTGTAGAGCCAAGTAAAATGAGCTCCTTGACAACTTCAATCTTTTTTCCGTTTATCATCGTGTTGCTTATCAGTCCAGTTGTGAGGATTTTTGTTTTATGTTGATGTGTAATCCATACTGAAGGCTGTAGTCTTTGATCTTCATCAGTAAGTGCTTCAAGCCCTCTTCACTTTCAGAAAGTAAGGTTGTGTCATCTGCATATTGCAGGTTGTTAATGAGTATTCTTCCAATCCCAATGCCGTGTTCTTCTTCATACAGTCCAGCTTCTCGGACTATGTGCTCAGCATACAGACTGAATAGGTATGGTGAAAGGATACAACCCTGACGCATACCTTTCTTGACTTTACATTATACAATATCCTCTTGTTCTGTTCAAACGACTATCTCTTGGTCTATGTACAGGTTCTTCATGAGCACAATTAAGTGTTCTGGAATTCCCATTCTTTGCAATGATACCAACAGATTTGTTATGATCTACACAGTTGAATGCCTTTGCATAGTCAAAAGAATGCATAAATAATCAATAATATTATTAATATCACACACAAATAAAATTTTGCCAAAGATCACTCAAAAGCGGATGCAGCAGTACATAGACAGGGAACTGCCAGAAATTCAAGCCAGGTTCAGAAGAGGATGTGGAAAAAGGGATATCACTGTTGATGTCACATGTATCTTGGCTGAAAGCAGAGAATACCAGAAAGATGTTTACTGTGTTTTATTGAACTATACAAAGGCATTCGACTGTGTGGACTGTTTTATTGACTAAGAAATGTATGAGTGAACCAATTTCTCCACATTCTTGCCAGCATTTGGTATTTTATTTTTTTAAATTTTAGTCATTCTGATAGATGCATACTGATGTTTCATTGTGGTTTTAATTTGCATTTCCCTGATGGCTGGTGATGATCTTTTCATGTGTTTATCTGCCATCTGTATATTTCTTTGGTAAAATGTCTGTTCACATCTTTAGTCTATTTTCTAATTGGATTATTTTTGTTTGTTGGTTAGTTGGTTTGTTTGCTATTGAGTTTTGGGAGTTCTTTATATATTCCAGATACTAGTCCTTTGTTGAATGTGTGGTTTGAAAATATTTTCCCCCAATTTGTAACTTGTGTCTTCATTCTCTTCACATGAGCTTTGACAGAAAAAAAGTTTAATTTTGATAAGAGCCAATTTATCAATTTTTCCTTTTATGGATTATGTTTTTGTTGTCAAGTTTGAGAACTAGCTCTAGATCCTGAAGATTTTCTGTATTTTTTCCAAAATCTTATAGTTTTATGTTTTACATTTAAGTTCATGATCCATTTTGAATTAATTTTTTTTAATTTTTTTAATTATTATTATTTTTTTATTGTACTTCAGGTGAAGGCTTACAGAAAAAATAGTTTCTCATGAAGTACACATATTGTTTTATGACATTGGTTAACAACCCCACAACATGTCAACCCTCTAACTTCTCAACCTTTTTTTTTGGTGAAAATACACATAGCCAAAGATACACCGTTTCAAAAATTTCTACATGCACAGTTCAGTGACATTGACTACGCTCTTCCAATTGTGCTGCTATTCTCACTTAAGATGAAGGCTTACAGAACAAATTAGTTTCTCATTTAACAGTTAGTACAAATGTTGCCCTATGACAATGGTTAACAATCTCACAACACATCAGCAATATCCTTACTCAACCTTGGGTTCCCTATCACCAGCTTCCTTATCCCCTTCTGCCTTCTAGCCCTTGTCACTGGACTACTGTATCTCATTAGTCCCATTTGGTTTTACAGGGCTGTCCACTCCTAGGCTGAACAGTGAACCTCAGAGATAACTTTACCAGTGAGCTAAAAGGGTGTCTGGGGGCCATACTCTCGGGGTTTCTCCAGTCTCCTTTAGGCCAGTAAATCTGGTCTTTTTTTTTTTGTTAGAATTATGTTCTACATCCTTCTCCAGCTCTGTCCAGAACCCTCTGTTGTGATCCTGGTCAGAGCAGTCAGTGGTGGTAGCCGGGAACCATCTAGATGTACTGGACTCAGTCCGGTGGAGTGAATTAATTTTTATATAAGGTGTAAGGTTTAGTTCATTTTTTTTTTGCCTATGGATGTTTAATTGCTCCAGAACTGTTCATTTAAAAGTCTACTCTTAATCCGTTGAATTGCTTTTGTATCTTTGTCCAAAATCAGTTGAGTATATTTGTGTGGGCCTATTTCTGGATTCTCTACTCTGTTCCTCTATGTCCACTGGTACCACACTGCTATTTAATAAGCAAATCCCACACTGTCTATATAGCTATACAGTAAGCCTTAACATCAGATAGAGTGATTCCTCTCACTTTATTCTTCTTTATCAAGAGTGTTTCAGCTATTCTAGGGCCTGTGCCTTTCTATGTAAATTTTAGAATAAACTTGTCTATGCCTAAAAAACCTTGCTGGGATTTTTTTTTTATAGGAATTCTATTAAACCTATATACCAATTTGGGAAGAACTGACATCTTTATTATGTTGAGTCTTCTAATTCTTGAACATGATATGTTTCTCATTTATTATTTCTTCAATTTATTTCCTCAGCGTTTTATATTTTTCAGCATGTGAATCCTGGTTTAACTATATACAGTTGATCTTCATTATCTACAGATTCTATATTTGTGAATTCACCTACTGGTTAAAATTTATTTGTAACCCCAAAGTCAACACTCTTGGCACTTTCACAGTCATTCGTAGACATGCACATGTTTATAGTGACAAAAAACGTGAGTTGCCTGACACATATGTGCCCAGCCAAGATCAAACAAGGCTGGTTTGGTATTTGCTAATTTAGTGTTCTCAGCAACTTTATAGAACATACTTACCACAAACAACAAGAATCAAAATATACCTAAGTCTTCATTTTCTTTGGAGTGACTATAAATGATATTATGTATTTAATTTTGGTTTCCACTGTTCATTGTTAGTAAAGTCACGTGCCACATAACGTCCATTCGGGCAACGTCTAACTGCATATATGCCCGCGGTCCCATAAAGTTATACTAGAGTTCAGAAATCCCCATCAGAGAATAGGATGCAGCTGACATAACCAGATGTAACTAATGCAACAGTTTCCTACACACAACATTTGTATCTTATGTCTCTTGTATACAAAGCGATTGTGTTGCCAGGCATATAATGGTATAGTACATATATAACCTATAACACATATATCTTGATAAAAACCCAAAAACCAAACCCAATGCTGTCAAGTTGATTCCAACTCATAGTGACTCCATAGGGTTTCCAAGGCTGTAAATATCTATGGAAGCAGACTGCCACATTTTTTCTCCCGCGGAGCTGCTGGTGGTTTCAACCCACTGATCTTTCAGTTAGTAGTCAATCATTTTAACCACTGTGCCACCAGGGCTCATATGTCTTGACAGTCATAATAAACACCTATGTTACTGGCTTATGTATGTACCATACTGCACTTTCTATGGTTATTTTAATGTGAACTTCCTCTACTTACAAATAAAAAGTTTACTGTATAGCAGTGTATGCTTCCACTCATAGGCAGCAGCATCCAATCTTGTGTACCACACATCTCTTGAGTGTTGTAATGTTATCTGTTTAATTTTCTTTTGAAAATATTACCATGAAGTGCATTATGGCTCCCAAACGCAGCAAATCCAGTGCTCGTGGTAGTAGCAGTAAGACGAAAAGAAGACATATCATTGTGGAAACGAAACAAAAGGTATCCCATAAAGCTTTGCTAAGTATATAATATAGTGTTCGTACAATGTCCAAATCACAGATACGTTCTATTTCACAGAACACACTGAGGATGTTAAGCCACGCATCACTGTATATGGAAATGTGACTGCCTTTGGTGTATTCTTGTATCCTGCAACCTTACTGAACTCACTCGTCAGCTTTAAGAGGTTATTTTTTGGTAGATTCCTCGGGATTTTCCACATAGACAATCATATCATCTACAAATAGGGAGAATTTTATTTCTTCCTTTCCAACCTGTATGCCTTTTAAAAGGTAAATATCCCTCAGATAGGGTGAATCAGTAGAAACTCCAGATAAATAAATGCATGAGACAAGAAAGATGGAAGAGCCACCAGGAAGGAAAGGAGGAAACAACATTCACTGAGCACTGATCTCTTTGCCAGACACAGGGCCAGGTGCTTTAACCATTCCAGATAATTCTATTTGCACAGCGACCCTGCTAGGCCAGATATGAGGAAAATAAGCCTCAAAGAGGTTTAGGTAATGCTCTTAAAGCTCCAAAGTCCATAAATACTATACACACCATGCTGCCTTGTGCCTAGGAGAGGAGATGTGCCCAGAAAGGGAAGAAAGGACACGGCCAGGCCAGGTAAGATGGGGAATGCCAAAGACTAAATCATCTCCCTCACATTGCTGCTGAAGTCCTTTACCTTCTACTTCCTTAGCAGCAACAGCTTAGCCAGAGCAGGAGCCAACCCAAATACCAATCCAGTCAAAGCCAAGAGCTAGCAGCCATTACGCAGCCTTATAATCATGTTTATTTTTGCACATAGCCCTCACAGCCTCTACAGGAAGCACAGCTGGTTGGTATTTAAAGTGTTGGGCTGACTTGTGAGGAAAACCAGGGTTTCAGGGTCAGGAGAACTTTCCATTGCTGCTGCTGCTAAGATGCTGAACTTTGAGTCAACCCCAAGGAGTCACTAGGCAGAAGACCAAGGAATCATGTCTAAAACCTTGGCATGCTCTGAACTGATAGTCATCCAAAGGGTCCTTCCTGGTGGGTGGGCAAAACAGCAGAAGTTCCCATAGGACCCTAAAATTGTAGTCAAGGGGGCAATAACGATCGACTTCCAGGAGTTCCCAAGGGAGGGGCCAATCTCAGCAGGGGAAATGGTCTACAATCAAGAAAATAAGAGAAGCTTGAAACTCAGACCTCTAGAATGGGCACATGGAACCAGGGGCAACAAGCTGTCACTTAGTAGGCCTGGAGGTGTGCACAGGCACCAGAGTCAGTCTTCAGGGAGTGAGACATAGTTTACAACTCAGCAATGGCCAGTGGAGACAGAATTTTTTAAATGCTGCCATACCTGACCGTCATTAATTCAGGATTTGGGCAGAATGAGGCTGCAGAATAGAACATTGGTTCTCAATGGGGGCGATACAAAAGCCACTTTAAAAAAAACTGTAGCACTGCTGGCATTTAGTGGTTAAGAAATACATACAATCACCAATTGTCCTGCACAATTTTCAGATGTCCCACTGGACCATCATGTATGTGAAAACTGAGCTTAGAGTCTAGATCCATCTTATACATAAACACAAGTATTTCTGCATGTTTGATATCCTCTGACTCCTCCAAGAATGTCACGGCCATGTCTATCAGGGGGACTTTTACTGCCTTTAGTCAGAGCTTTATCAAGAGTTGTCCATCGTTTTGGAAAATCACCTCCCAGAAGGCAAGGCCACTCACAGCATCTGTCGCACCGCCACACCCTGTCCTACGGCATCTGTACTGTGACGGCCACATGTGCAGTAAGACACCTGTTTATTATGTGTTCTAGTGTCATATGCCCAAGCACTTTGAAATGTATATTATTATAAACTATCTTCCTTTTATTTTTTCTTTGTATTGTAGTGAAGTCAATATACTGAATTTTTTGTTTGTCTGTTTAAAGAAGTACTTAGGACTTTCATTTCAGGATAGCCAACGGGACTTATAAAATATCTGTTCTCAAAAACTGGTGTTGGGTCTGAAAGCGATGAGAACCCTGCTATGTACGATGTCCTTAATAATCCGCTATGCATAGTGCACTCAGCTCACCCTTTCAAAACTCTCCATCCCACCAGTTACTATCCCTTACAGCCTCCCCACTGCTACTCAATACAAAGAAGCCTTCCCAGGGCCTCTGCAGCTCCATCATGCACATCACAGTCCTCCTTGCCTCCACTGGCCCCTCACACTTGCCATGCTGCCTCCAGCCACATACTGCCCTCTTCCTGGATCTCCTTTTCTCTCTTCCTTGCCTACTGAACCCCTCTAATCCCTCCTCAGGTGTCAGTTCTAGAAGACACCAGCTCACGCCCATTGACCATGACCTCCCAGGGCACAGTCACCTTGGTTGGAGTACGTACTGATGGACACCTGTCTGTCTGCCCACTGGATAGTACATTCCACAAGGAAGCGCCTGGTCTGTTTGACCATCCCTGTAAGTTCAGCACAGCCCGGCTAGCGCCTGGTGCACAGCGGGCATGCCATTTGTTGAATGAGGAGTGGAAGAGTAGAGGACAGACTTATGGCACCACCATAGAGACCCCAGGCTTCCATTCCAGGGACAAATGTATACAGCAATGGCTTCCTTCCAGGGTTTCAAAAGGTGCATATTCACCTTGCTACAATGACTCCAGGAGTCCCTGAGCGATGCAAACAGTTCATTGCTCAACTACTAGCCAAAAGGTTGGTGGTTCCAACCCACTCAGAGGCCCCTCGGAAGACAAGCCTGGCAATCTGCTTCCAAAAGGTCACAGCCTTGAAAACCCTATGGAGCAGTTCTACTCTGCACACATGGGGTCGCCATGAGTCAGAATCGATGGACAGCAACTAATAACAACCAACAGTGATTCTGTTGTTTAGATGGGACCCTTCTACATTTCATTTCTCCCTCAAAATTTTATATTATAAGGGCTCTCTACAGGGGAGAGGATATCTATTAGGTACAATGTTTTCACAGATTATATGAACCCTTTTTCTTTCTTAACCCTTTCATGGACCATGACCATATATGCTGGTGTTATATTTTCCACTCCTGGATGTTTATTGGAAGGCATTTGAGCCACTTTAGTACATTCTGGAGTCGTGGTGGATACTGGTGCAAAAAACAAGGAAGTTGATCTGTGTCACATTTGAGTGTTGAGAGCCATTTGTATGAGGGGATGCTTCCTGGAGGGGATGTTTCCTGGAGGAGTGATTGTGTGAAACTTTTGCGTCTTCTGGCTTCTGTACAGTGACAAAAGGTTCACAAGTATGTTTACTATTTCCTTTGTGTTACTAGGAAGGTACAGTTACTGGCATTCAAAAATATTCAAGTAAGTAAGTTATTTTTGGTGTGAAAATAGTTTGTGATGTACTTTCTGGGCCGTGTGACTGATAACGTCCCGCATGTATGGTGTGTTTCATGGAAACGTGGTACCCATATGGCCCACTCTAAATCAACCTGGTAACAACTACTTGCAGCAAATATAATGTTTATTTAGTATTTCATGTGTATGTTTGTATATTTTTGGAAAGTTAAATAAGATACTTTATGGCTCAAGTGTAACCAGGAAGTATGATGCACCATGGGACCAATATGTACTGCTGGCAATTGGCACCCCATTTTTTGAAATAATTAAAAAAACTACCAACAAACAATGATCCAGCATCCATTCCATGAGTGAAAAAACATGGCATCACCAAAAAATTAAGAAAACAAAAAAAGTTATCCATGAAGGGTTAATAACCATTTGTCTTATTTTTAGGATGAGTTATACTAGTTAAAATCTATCTGCTCCATGTAGTATCGATGATAATCTATATTTAACATTTAAAATGTTTTTCTTCTTTCTTTTGGTGGAACGCTGGTGGTGCAGTGGGTAAGAGCTCAGCTGCTAACCAAAAGGTCAGCAGTTTGAATGCACAGCTGCTCCTTGGAAACTCTTGGGTCAGTTCTACTGTGTCCTATAGGGTCACTATGAGTCGGAATCGACTCAATGGCAACAGTTTTCTTTTGGTATAAATTTTGAGGATAAAACCTCTCGTTTCTAAGTTCTCACTGTCAAATCTTTCATGTTACAGGCAAATGCAAATAGATGCTACTAAAAAATACCAGTGACTATCTGGTGTTTAAAAATCAGTGCATATGAACCATTATTGAGAGCTAGAGTGGCAGTTACGGATGATGGCTCTTAGAGCAAAATTTCTGGGGTTCGCATTGGTGCACCACCCCCTCAATGGCTTTACAGCCTTAGGAAAGCTACTCAACCTCTCTGTACCTTACTTTTCTCATCTATAAAATAACTAGCCAGTTGCCATCAAATCATCTCCAACTCATGGAGGCCCCATGTGTGTCAGAGTAAAACTGTGCTCATAGGGTTTTCAATGCCTGATTTTTCAGAAGTGGATCATCAAGCCTTTCAGTTAGTAGCTGAGCACGTTAACCATTTGAGCCAGTTAGGGACTTCCATCTGTATAACAGGGATGTAATAATAGTTTCTAACTCACAGAGTTTTGAGGGATTAAATGAGAGAAGATATTATTTTGAAGTGCTTAACACTTTGTAAATAGTCAGTAAGTGTTCATTATAAACACTATTACTGCTGCTGCTCAATCTCATGTCACTGTGTAAAATACAAAGGGAGGATCCCTTCCCCCAGGTAATTGTCTAACTGGAAACCAGAGTGTTTCACAGAGGAGCAGCAAGGTATGAATTGGAGTCAGGGACATGACTGACTGGCTTAGCCCCTTCACTTATCAGATGGGGGATTTCAGGCAAATTCCTTACTTTTCTCATCTCACCTATAACATGGAGGATAATTATACTTGCCCTGGGTATCATAAGGTTATTATGAAAATTAAATAATATACGGATTTGCCTTAAAATCTACAAAACAGAATCAAAATGTAAAGTATTAATATAATGGTTATTTACATTAGAACTTTACTATTCTTGTAGTAACCTGCATATATAATTAAAGCAGATCATGTATAAATAACAGATCTTTTTTTTAAAAAAAAAAAAAGCATAACAACTTAGGGAATAAAAGTCACCTATTTTAACTTTAGAGGTCCCTGGGTAGTGCAAACGGTTTGTGCTTGACTACTGACCGATAGGTTGGTGGTTCAAATCCACCCAGCAGTGCAGTGGAAGAAAGACCTGGTAATCAGCTTCTGTAAAGATCATAGCCAAGAAATCCCTGTGGAGGTCTACTCTGTATCACATGAGGTCACCATGAGTCAGAATCGACTTGATTGCAATGGGTTTAGTTTTTTGGTATTTTAACTTTAAATATTTATATGCACCAAGAATAAACTTATCTCAATCATGAATATAGTCAAGTGTTCTTTTAGAGTCAGACACTTAAAATGTACTCTCCAGAAGAAGTCAACTAAGGTTGTGCTGAGCTGTAAACTGTAGCACATCTCCCACCAAGGAATCAAGTCCACACAACGAATTGGCTTTCATAAACGCAGTCTGGTACTATGCAATGCAAAGATACAACTAAAAAAAAGAGAGAACATTTTTGAAAGATTTTAACTATGCAGTAGAGTAAGCATTTTAGAATAATTTGATTTGCTTCCTTTTTAAGCATCAGGTAAATGTTAAGTCTGCTGGAAAAAAAAGTTTTCACAAAAAATGAATAGGGTAAAAAGCCTACCCACTGCACACCCATAGCCCCTGAATTGCTAGTCTCTCATCAATTCCAGCTCAGTTAACCTCTGTGAAACCAGTACAGGAAAAATAAACTGTGCTGCTACTGTGGCTAAGACCACACAACTTTTTAATGGAAATGTTCCAAGGCTTGAAGTTCCATTTGAAAGTCACTAACAAAACCTTTGAAAATGTTAAGGGAGAAAAAAAAAAAAAAGCCGAAGAATTGAAGGCCTGGCAAGCCTTGCAGCCTATACTTATCCATGAAAAGTAATCACAAGTCAAGTCCAGTTCTCTCCTTTCCTCTGCATTTTCTTCAAAGCAATCCACTCACAAAATTGCTATTTCTTTTTTCAGTGAGAAAAGAAAAGGATGAAGGGAAGGAAAGAAGACAGTGTCTGCATAAACTAAATGTAGAAAAAAAGTATTTCTGCACCACATAACAAGAACTACAATCATTCTTAACTAATCCACACAGAAATCTGTTGGCTTAGCACCTAGTGATTTAAATTTGTTCCTTTAGATGTAAGAAGCAAACACGACACTTCAGTGCTAGCCAAGACACAGAAGGCCACCTACTTAGATAGTTGCGGATCCGTTTTTAAATGATAGGTAATAACGGGTTTTAAAGGTTTCCAAGTTTAAAAAGATTTCCAGGAACCAAGTCCCGTAATATCCTCCAAACCTCAGACTAGTGATGTTGCGTTACTTTCTATAATGAGATACACACCTATATTTTGCTTATTTCAAAAAGCATTTGCAGCTGGGCCCACGTAATACAGCAGGCAGATGGTTCTTAACTACTACAATCTTGGAAGAAAACTGAAAAAATCAATTAGGCATTTGGCAGAACCCAACAAACAGTATAAGCTCATTATCATACAAATCACCTACAATGCCAAATATAAAAAACTGTTTTATTAAGTTCAGAGAAGGAGAAAAACTTCCTCCCTATCCGTGTGATTGGAGACAAAATTGAAGACCCTAGGGGTGCTGCTGGCTGTGAAGGTAACTGGGGAAAAGAGACCACACTCTCCAGGTCAGCTACACTCCCCAGGCCGAGGCAGTGATGTTCCAGAAGACAGCATAGGGCAGACCAGAGAGAGGCCGGGTCTCTAAAAAGAGGCAGCCCTCCCTGCACAGATGAGAAAAAATATCTACACAGATCAACCCTGGCAGAAGTTGCCAGTGAAGACTGTCTCTAGAGATACTTAGAAGTTAAGCAATCACTTGCCCTAAAGATTTAAAATATGATTCTAAATAGAGGAAAGGGAACCAGATCAGATCTTGTGGTGTGCCATCAAGTCGATTACAACTCATAGCAACCCTGTAGGACAGAGTAGAATTGCCCCATAAGGTATCCTAGGCTCTAACCTTTACAGGGGAGTGCTGGTGGCTTGGTGGTTAAGAGCTTGGTTGCTAAACAAGGTTGGTAGTTCAAATCCACCAGCCACTCCCTGGAAACCCTACGGGGCAGTTCTATTCTGTCCTATAGGGTCACTACGAGTAGGAATCGACTCGACAGCAATGGGTTTGGGGTGTTTTTTTATCTTTATGGCAGCAAATCACCAGGTCTTTTCTCCCACAGAGCAGCTGGTAGGTTCGAACAGCTGACCTTTTTGTTAGCAGCCAAGTGCTTTACCCATTGTGCCACCAGGGCTCCCTGATCAGATCTTAGGCAACTCCATTTCTAATACAGAAGTTCCCTCCATGAGGCGGTTAAAAACCAAGCTGCCCTTGAGTTAGTTCCAACTCATGGCAACCCCATGTGTGTCAGAGTAGAACTTCAGGGGGTTTTCAATGACTGATTTTTTTTGAAGATAGCGAGACAGACCTTTCTTCCGAGGTGCCTCTGAGTGGACTTGAACTGGCAACCTTTCAGTTAGCCAAGTGCGTTAACTATGTGCACCACCCAGGTACTCCTCCTTCAAAGTCAGAAAGAATTACATTCTAATGGATTAGTTATAAAGCAAGATAAACTACAAAGAAAACTTAAGAATGAAGGCAAAAAAAAAAAATTAGTTATTTTGCCAGTTACACTCTTTCTTCTTCATCCAAAACTAGAAATCAATTGAAAAATAAAAAATAATATTAAGCAGCTGAGGTAAATGTGGTTAGAAACATCACCATGGATTCCAAGATCGCCATGGCATCTATATGAAAGACAAACCAAACCAAACCTGCTGCTGTCAAGTCAATTCTGACTCATAGCGACCCTACAGGACAGAGTAGAACTGTCCCATAGGGTTTTTAAGGAGTGCCTGGTGGATTCAAACCACCAACCTTTTTGTTAGCAGCCGTAGCTCTTAACCACTGCGCCACCAAGGTTTCCATATGAAAGACAGTAATCTATAATGTTTGCTGAAAGTCACATATGAAAATGCAGACAGGTCCAGATTATGTCAAACTACAAACAAATATTAGTTAAATGAGTAAAGGAAATCATAACTATGAAACCTCTGGCTCCTCCTTAAATTTACAAGAGGACACTGGTAGCTTTGCTCGATAAACACAAAAAATCAAACCTGTTGCCGTTAAGTTGATTCCGACTCATAGGGACCCTATAAGACATAGTAGAACGGCCCCATAGGATTTCCAAGGAGTGCCTGCTGGATTCAAACTGTCAACCTTTTGGTTAGCAGCCGAACTCTTAACCATTGCACCACCAGGGCTCCTTTGCTTGATACTTATCTCATTTATAAAAAGATACATCAAGAAAAAGTCCCTGAAAACATACAGGAGATGAACAGTCAATTAAAACCTCATGACTCTGGGGCTAATTTCACCCTACATTTTATAGACCAACTGGATAAAACTCTCAGAGAGGTCAACAGTTTGATTTGTGAATCACAGCAATAGGCCCAATATCTTTAACAGTAGTTCTTAAATTTTCTGATCTCAGGACCCTAAAGAGCTTTCATTTATATGGGTTATCTACTGATATTTATCATACTGGTAATTAAACCTGAGAAAAAGTTTATAATACTACCTATTAATTCACTTACAGATAATAATAAACCTATTTCATGTTAACAGAAACATCACTTATGAAAAATAACTATATTTTCCAAAACACAAAACATGTTTTGAGCAGAATGGCACTGTTTTACATTTTGGTAAATCTTTTTAGTGCCTGGCTTAATAGAAGACAGCTGTATTCTCATATCTGCTACTGCATTCAATCTGTTGCAATACATTGTTTTAGCTCAGTTTATGAAGAAAATTCAGCATGCATCACAAAATGCATTGCTGGAAAAGGGAGGACCTTGTGGACCTCCTGAAAGGGTCTTGGAGACCCCAGGGTCCTTGGACCACACTTTAAGAGATGCTAATCTATAACACAAAACACAATGGGGTATATACTTACTCTCTGGGTTGGGTGAGGGGGCTATAGGACTGTAAATACCACCAGTTGCACTATCTTCAATTATAAAATAAGGTTGGTATATGCTAATGGATTCTTTATCGACCAAAGGCCAGGAAAGTAAATTAATTTTAAGAATAGTAGTCTAAACTCACATAAAATATTCACGCTTTAATTTTATTCAAGCAACCACAAAATATAATATGCAGAACATTCAGTCTTGCAGTCTTCTTACTAATGTCTCTTATGTTGCTACGTGTCTTTTTTTATGAAAGGAGCTCAAGCGGCTACATCATCTCTATAAACCCATGCATCTCTGCCACAAGGACATTATCAGCTTAATTAGATATTGGTAACTGGGGAAATGTTCCGAGAGCATGTCTAGCTGAACTAGGTCTCATGTAGCCTGCTCTGTGGGAACCACAACATGAGCCTACTACGAGGCATTAAGGACTCCAAAGTACATTTTTCTGTGAAGGAGAGTTTACCCTGGTACCTTAAGGCAAATTCCGGGACCCATCAGGAAGTTCAGGACAAGCAAGACTAAACGCACAGTTATATGTTAAACCCAAAACAAGCCCGCTACCGTCAAGCTGATTCCGACTGACAGCGACCCTACAGGACTGACCAGAACTGCCCCACAGAGCTTCCAAGGAGCGGCTGAGGGATTTGAACTGCGGTTAGCAGCCGAGTTCTTAACCACTGCGCCACTAGGGCTCTATAAGTGTATGTTAACCAGCAATAATATTAAAATTAAAAATATCAACATCCCTGCTTTTGATATGGTTACTCCACTCCAAATGCTGATTTCTAAAACCAAAATCAACCTGCCTCCCCTACTTCATTTAAAATTAAATGTAATCCTTCAATTTATAGATGAAAGACAATTCCCAAAGAAAGTTAAATTCAACATCCTTAACTAGTCCCAGTTGCACCCAGACTCTAGAGTTCAAATCCTCTCTGCCAGAGGGTCCCACATCAAACACCCAGTAGTTCTCCATAAACAGACTGTAACATACTGTAGAACAAAGAGTGCCCAAAATATCTTCAAAATACCAGAGGGGATTAGCCAGCAATTTTTTCTTAAATTAAGCTGTTGTGATCTAAAGCTTGGCAAGTAGCATCAGAATTGAGAATTAGATTAGCTTTATCATAAAGGAAAACGACTAAAGCATTTTTTTTAATGCTTTCATGAACAACAGTAAAATTCTCCAAAAATCTATCTATAGCACAAGATTTTATGTAGGTTACGATTTTAAAAGGAAGTTATTCCTTCTAAAATTTATAATCACTCTACCTTCTCTTTAAGCTGGTTATGATAATGTCATTATAAATCACAATTGCAGGCAATTCATTCCTAATCGGCTTATGTAAAAAAAGAAAGTACAGTATAATACGACTTTATTAGGAACTGTATCTCATGATATACACACAACAGTTTCATCTGTTGTGAAACTATTGTTTGCAAACTATTTTTTACATAGTTCCTTTATATTAATCAATTATGCATCTAATATAAAATATCAAATAAAATGTCATGCTTTACCAAAAAAATTGACGACTAGGAGCAGCCTGCTCATAATTTTAAACAATAAGACAGCATCTCCTAAGGAAATCAAGAGAAGTGGGGAGAAGGGAAAGGTACACATTTGTAATATTAACTGTGTGTTTTGTAACATTAGCTGTGTTTTTTCCAAGTCTTTCTTTTAAAAAAACCACTCTTTCAGGGAGAAAAATTTAAAGCTTCAGCTACATACATTTCTATTTGTACACATTTATTTACTTAAAATAAAACATGTGTCAAGGGAATGAGACTAGAAAAAATGGATCAAATGCTTTAATAAATTCCATAATTCTCATGAATGGACAAAAACTAGTAACTTAACATTTTCATCACTTGCTTCTTTCATGAATATTCATAACATTAAGGACTATTTAGGACCATATAATCTTAAAAAAAAAAGGAAAAATGGATTACTAAATAACAAAATAGAGTAGCAAGGACAACACTTTTGAATGAGGAAGAAAAAAAACTGCAAATGATTCAAATTTTCATTCACCCAAACTTCAAAGGAAATAATTATGGGATAGATGTGAAATTTAAAAAAAGGGACAAGGAAATAAATACATTAAATTCAATTTACCAGGAGTTATGACAAGAAGTTACTAACTTCTAATGGTCACAATATCCTACTAGTCATTTTCAGTTTTTCATGCTCAAACAGACATTTGAAGTATTAAATGTTTTTTTTTTTTGCAAAACAAACCAACAAGCTGGACAAAGAAAGCAAGAGTCTATTCAACAAGGTTTTGTCTAACAAAAGCAAACAGTACGAACAATAAAAATTTAAAGGAGGAGGTCAGAGAAGGAGAAGAGAAAGGAGAAAGGCAACCTAACAGAAACACTGTAACCAAACCCAGTGCCACTGAGTCGATTCCGACTCATAGCAACCCTACAGGACAGAGCAGAACTGTCCCCTAGTGTTTCCAAGGGGCAGCTGGTGGATTCAAACTGCCAACCTTTTGGTTAGCTGCCGAGCTCTTAACCACTGTGCCACCAGGGCTCCTTTCTCAAAATAAAAATCCTGAAAAGCCTAGGAATGCTGTTTCCTTGTGCTCTGCTCTACAATCCCTCTCTCGTGCGGACTGGCCAGCCTGAAGTGTCTGTGGACCGTGACCACCCACACTATGGGAAGTGCCATGATTAAAGAGAGCGCTCTATTCCAGTGTCTGCCAGCACAGTCTGTGCCATGTCGTAATTATTAAATTTGTAGTCTTTTTATAATCTATTGCACGTGTTGTGGTAAGTCCCCTACATCGTCTAACAAGAAGACGACTGAACATGAATAGCAAGTATTTTTAATGTGCACAAATGGCTAGAAAACTGGATACTTTTAATATTACACTTTCAACTTTCACAAAAAATGGTTTAACTTACCGTACTTCTAACACTGCAATGAAAACAGATATGCCACTCCAAATTCCCTTTCAATCCTCTTAAAGAAGATATACAGCCTAAGTCAAGCCCCTTAACAAAGTAGCCAAGACGTAGGTTAAACATGTACCAAGGGAAAAAATAAAAATTTACCCTTACATTTGTCCAGTGATTAAATATACAGGAGAATAACAAAGAATAAAAGCAGTTGTGAAATTTGTAAAATTTGGCAGGTCTATTTACCCTAAATTCTGTTTTCTATGAAAAATTTACTTTCCATTCTCTCCAATTTAGTTCACAACAATCATGTGGCTTCAAAGACATAGTTCTCAAGGAGTATTACCCTAGGCAGTGCTTGATGTCAGTCAGGACATCCAGAACATGCATTTGGAAAAGGATGGGAATGAAATGAATGGGAGCAGATCCAAACTCTGGCCCAACAACTACCCCACCGGATTGGAGAGGCCATTACCACCAGCAAAGCGTGTCTTTTCTGCAGGAGTCAAGATAGTACCAAGTCAACTCAGCTAGAAATGGGCAGGCCTGCACAAAGTCGGGTAAGAAGACCACTCTCCCCAAACTAAACCAGTCTACTTTCAAGTCACTGCGTTGGGATTAACACGTGTGTGAGATCACACCCACAGCTGGCCATGGCTCTACCATTGAAAAGGAAAGGAAACCAAAAAGAATAAAAGAAAACAAAATAATCGTAAGAACTTTTTAAAGATCCTTCTAGAAGTATAAAATCAAAACAACCAAAAATTATGGCCCACATCTCTGTAATGCTCCTGCCACAAAGAGTCTTTCATCTGGAGGATGATGACAGTCTCACATACCTCCTCCCAGTGATCAAAGTCCTTGATGATTATTTGCATAGGTTCAGCAAGGAATGAGGATTCTTCTTTCCCAAACATACAAAAAAAAAAAAAAAGCCATGAAATCCTGAAAACCACAAGACCAAGACTCATAAAGTGATTAACCAACTTTGAACTGCACTGGCCTCCAGGAGACTTAACATTTCCCATCCCTCTCCTGGAAGTCACTTCCTCAAACCGTGGGCGGCACCACTTCCAAGTGATGGGCAGGGCGAAGAAGGGACCAATCACAAGTCTGTCTGTCACTCTATCTCACAGTTCCAACCTGCCCACCACACACGCCTACCTATCTCATTATATACCTATCTTTGTAGCACTTTGCTAAGAAACGACACAAAGCTATTGGAGCCATGAATTGACCTTACAACAATAAAGCAGTTTATGCTAGGGGTTTAATTTAATTTAACAAGTATTACTTTGTTCCAAAGAAGGGGAAAGAAAACACAAACACACACAGTAACTCCCCAAGGTTACTGACTTACTTGCCCTTTAGTGTTATGTAAATTTGTGCTCACTTTGAAATGACTGAACCAATCCCTAATGGAAACAAATTCTTCATCACAATCACCTTCACTTGCTGCACATGCAGCTTTTAAATCATTGAAAAGGATTCGAGCCTTTCCTTGCACTAAAGCAGGCTAATTAAGAACCATAGGCACCTGTTCCAAATTACCTACAAATTCTTAAAGATATAGGAAAGGATCTTGTTTGTAACCCAGGGACTGTCGAAATATATATACATATCTATATATGTATACAAATATACACACACACACACACAAACATATGTGTGCATTTGTGTGTGTGTACATATATATGGAGCCCTGGTGGCGCCGTGGTTGAGTTACGGCTGCTAACCAAATGTTCAAATCCACTAGCCGCTACTTGGAAATCCCATGGGGCAGTTCTCACACACAC